>NC_141260.1:2005888-2129186 GCF_054856555.1 Leptonotus elevatus | reverse complement strand
CCTAACCCTAACCCTAACCCTAACCCTAACCCTAACCCTAACCCTAACCCTAACCCTAACCCTAACCCTAACCCTAACCCTAACCCTAACCCTAACCCTAACCCTAACCCTAACCCTAACCCTAACCCTAACCCTAACCCTAACCCTAACCCTAACCCTAACCCTAACCCTAACCCTAACCCTAACCCTAACCCTAACCCTAACCCTAACCCTAACCCTAACCCTAACCCTAACCCTAACCCTAACCCTAACCCTAACCCTAACCCTAACCCTAACCCTAACCCTAACCCTAACCCTAACCCTAACCCTAACCCTAACCCTAACCCTAACCCTAACCCTAACCCTAACCCTAACCCTAACCCTAACCCTAACCCTAACCCTAACCCTAACCCTAACCCTAACCCTAACCCTAACCCTAACCCTAACCCTAACCCTAACCCTAACCCTAACCCTAACCCTAACCCTAACCCTAACCCTAACCCTAACCCTAACCCTAACCCTAACCCTAACCCTAACCCTAACCCTAACCCTAACCCTAACCCTAACCCTAACCCTAACCCTAACCCTAACCCTAACCCTAACCCTAACCCTAACCCTAACCCTAACCCTAACCCTAACCCTAACCCTAACCCTAACCCTAACCCTAACCCTAACCCTAACCCTAACCCTAACCCTAACCCTAACCCTAACCCTAACCCTAACCCTAACCCTAACCCTAACCCTAACCCTAACCCTAACCCTAACCCTAACCCTAACCCTAACCCTAACCCTAACCCAACCCTAACCCTAACCCTAACCCTAACCCTAACCCTAACCCTAACCCTAACCCTAACCCTAACCCAACCCTAACCCTAACCCTAACCCTAACCCTAACCCTAACCCTAACCCTAACCCTAACCCTAACCCTAACCCTAACCCTAACCCTAACCCTAACCCTAACCCTAACCCTAACCCTAACCCTAACCCTAACCCTAACCCTAACCCTAACCCTAACCCTAACCCTAACCCTAACCCTAACCCTAACCCTAACCCTAACCCTAACCCTAACCCTAACCCTAACCCTAACCCTAACCCTAACCCTAACCCTAACCCTAACCCTAACCCTAACCCTAACCCTAACCCTAACCCTAACCCTAACCCTAACCCTAACCCTAACCCTAACCCTAACCCTAACCCTAACCCTAACCCTAACCCTAACCCTAACCCTAACCCTAACCCTAACCCTAACCCTAACCCTAACCCTAACCCTAACCCTAACCCTAACCCTAACCCTAACCCTAACCCTAACCCTAACCCTAACCCTAACCCTAACCCTAACCCTAACCCTAACCCTAACCCTAACCCTAACCCTAACCCTAACCCTAACCCTAACCCTAACCCTAACCCTAACCCTAACCCTAACCCTAACCCTAACCCTAACCCTAACCCTAACCCTAACCCTAACCCTAACCCTAACCCTAACCCTAACCCTAACCCTAACCCTAACCCTAACCCTAACCCTAACCCTAACCCTAACCCTAACCCTAACCCTAACCCTAACCCTAACCCTAACCCTAACCCTAACCCTAACCCTAACCCTAACCCTAACCCTAACCCTAACCCTAACCCTAACCCTAACCCTAACCCTAACCCTAACCCTAACCCTAACCCTAACCCTAACCCTAACCCTAACCCTAACCCTAACCCTAACCCTAACCCTAACCCTAACCCTAACCCTAACCCTAACCCTAACCCTAACCCTAACCCTAACCCTAACCCTAACCCTAACCCTAACCCTAACCCTAACCCTAACCCTAACCCTAACCCTAACCCTAACCCTAACCCTAACCCTAACCCTAACCCTAACCCTAACCCTAACCCTAACCCTAACCCTAACCCTAACCCTAACCCTAACCCTAACCCTAACCCTAACCCTAACCCTAACCCTAACCCTAACCCTAACCCTAACCCTAACCCTAACCCTAACCCTAACCCTAACCCTAACCCTAACCCTAACCCTAACCCTAACCCTAACCCTAACCCTAACCCTAACCCTAACCCTAACCCTAACCCTAACCCTAACCCTAACCCTAACCCTAACCCTAACCCTAACCCTAACCCTAACCCTAACCCTAACCCTAACCCTAACCCTAACCCTAACCCTAACCCTAACCCTAACCCTAACCCTAACCCTAACCCTAACCCTAACCCTAACCCTAACCCTAACCCTAACCCTAACCCTAACCCTAACCCTAACCCTAACCCTAACCCTAACCCTAACCCTAACCCTAACCCTAACCCTAACCCTAACCCTAACCCTAACCCTAACCCTAACCCTAACCCTAACCCTAACCCTAACCCTAACCCTAACCCTAACCCTAACCCTAACCCTAACCCTAACCCTAACCCTAACCCTAACCCTAACCCTAACCCTAACCCTAACCCTAACCCTAACCCTAACCCTAACCCTAACCCTAACCCTAACCCTAACCCTAACCCTAACCCTAACCCTAACCCTAACCCTAACCCTAACCCTAACCCTAACCCTAACCCTAACCCTAACCCTAACCCTAACCCTAACCCTAACCCTAACCCTAACCCTAACCCTAACCCTAACCCTAACCCTAACCCTAACCCTAACCCTAACCCTAACCCTAACCCTAACCCTAACCCTAACCCTAACCCTAACCCTAACCCTAACCCTAACCCTAACCCTAACCCTAACCCTAACCCTAACCCTAACCCTAACCCTAACCCTAACCCTAACCCTAACCCTAACCCTAACCCTAACCCTAACCCTAACCCTAACCCTAACCCTAACCCTAACCCTAACCCTAACCCTAACCCTAACCCTAACCCTAACCCTAACCCTAACCCTAACCCTAACCCTAACCCTAACCCTAACCCTAACCCTAACCCTAACCCTAACCCTAACCCTAACCCTAACCCTAACCCTAACCCTAACCCTAACCCTAACCCTAACCCTAACCCTAACCCTAACCCTAACCCTAACCCTAACCCTAACCCTAACCCTAACCCTAACCCTAACCCTAACCCTAACCCTAACCCTAACCCTAACCCTAACCCTAACCCTAACCCTAACCCTAACCCTAACCCTAACCCTAACCCTAACCCTAACCCTAACCCTAACCCTAACCCTAACCCTAACCCTAACCCTAACCCTAACCCTAACCCTAACCCTAACCCTAACCCTAACCCTAACCCTAACCCTAACCCTAACCCTAACCCTAACCCTAACCCTAACCCTAACCCTAACCCTAACCCTAACCCTAACCCTAACCCTAACCCTAACCCTAACCCTAACCCTAACCCTAACCCTAACCCTAACCCTAACCCTAACCCTAACCCTAACCCTAACCCTAACCCTAACCCTAACCCTAACCCTAACCCTAACCCTAACCCTAACCCTAACCCTAACCCTAACCCTAACCCTAACCCTAACCCTAACCCTAACCCTAACCCTAACCCTAACCCTAACCCTAACCCTAACCCTAACCCTAACCCTAACCCTAACCCTAACCCTAACCCTAACCCTAACCCTAACCCTAACCCTAACCCTAACCCTAACCCTAACCCTAACCCTAACCCTAACCCTAACCCTAACCCTAACCCTAACCCTAACCCTAACCCTAACCCTAACCCTAACCCTAACCCTAACCCTAACCCTAACCCTAACCCTAACCCTAACCCTAACCCTAACCCTAACCCTAACCCTAACCCTAACCCTAACCCTAACCCTAACCCTAACCCTAACCCTAACCCTAACCCTAACCCTAACCCTAACCCTAACCCTAACCCTAACCCTAACCCTAACCCTAACCCTAACCCTAACCCTAACCCTAACCCTAACCCTAACCCTAACCCTAACCCTAACCCTAACCCTAACCCTAACCCTAACCCTAACCCTAACCCTAACCCTAACCCTAACCCTAACCCTAACCCTAACCCTAACCCTAACCCTAACCCTAACCCTAACCCTAACCCTAACCCTAACCCTAACCCTAACCCTAACCCTAACCCTAACCCTAACCCTAACCCTAACCCTAACCCTAACCCTAACCCTAACCCTAACCCTAACCCTAACCCTAACCCTAACCCTAACCCTAACCCTAACCCTAACCCTAACCCTAACCCTAACCCTAACCCTAACCCTAACCCTAACCCTAACCCTAACCCTAACCCTAACCCTAACCCTAACCCTAACCCTAACCCTAACCCTAACCCTAACCCTAACCCTAACCCTAACCCTAACCCTAACCCTAACCCTAACCCTAACCCTAACCCTAACCCTAACCCTAACCCTAACCCTAACCCTAACCCTAACCCTAACCCTAACCCTAACCCTAACCCTAACCCTAACCCTAACCCTAACCCTAACCCTAACCCTAACCCTAACCCTAACCCTAACCCTAACCCTAACCCTAACCCTAACCCTAACCCTAACCCTAACCCTAACCCTAACCCTAACCCTAACCCTAACCCTAACCCTAACCCTAACCCTAACCCTAACCCTAACCCTAACCCTAACCCTAACCCTAACCCTAACCCTAACCCTAACCCTAACCCTAACCCTAACCCTAACCCTAACCCTAACCCTAACCCTAACCCTAACCCTAACCCTAACCCTAACCCTAACCCTAACCCTAACCCTAACCCTAACCCTAACCCTAACCCTAACCCTAACCCTAACCCTAACCCTAACCCTAACCCTAACCCTAACCCTAACCCTAACCCTAACCCTAACCCTAACCCTAACCCTAACCCTAACCCTAACCCTAACCCTAACCCTAACCCTAACCCTAACCCTAACCCTAACCCTAACCCTAACCCTAACCCTAACCCTAACCCTAACCCTAACCCTAACCCTAACCCTAACCCTAACCCTAACCCTAACCCTAACCCTAACCCTAACCCTAACCCTAACCCTAACCCTAACCCTAACCCTAACCCTAACCCTAACCCTAACCCTAACCCTAACCCTAACCCTAACCCTAACCCTAACCCTAACCCTAACCCTAACCCTAACCCTAACCCTAACCCTAACCCTAACCCTAACCCTAACCCTAACCCTAACCCTAACCCTAACCCTAACCCTAACCCTAACCCTAACCCTAACCCTAACCCTAACCCTAACCCTAACCCTAACCCTAACCCTAACCCTAACCCTAACCCTAACCCTAACCCTAACCCTAACCCTAACCCTAACCCTAACCCTAACCCTAACCCTAACCCTAACCCTAACCCTAACCCTAACCCTAACCCTAACCCTAACCCTAACCCTAACCCTAACCCTAACCCTAACCCTAACCCTAACCCTAACCCTAACCCTAACCCTAACCCTAACCCTAACCCTAACCCTAACCCTAACCCTAACCCTAACCCTAACCCTAACCCTAACCCTAACCCTAACCCTAACCCTAACCCTAACCCTAACCCTAACCCTAACCCTAACCCTAACCCTAACCCTAACCCTAACCCTAACCCTAACCCTAACCCTAACCCTAACCCTAACCCTAACCCTAACCCTAACCCTAACCCTAACCCTAACCCTAACCCTAACCCTAACCCTAACCCTAACCCTAACCCTAACCCTAACCCTAACCCTAACCCTAACCCTAACCCTAACCCTAACCCTAACCCTAACCCTAACCCTAACCCTAACCCTAACCCTAACCCTAACCCTAACCCTAACCCTAACCCTAACCCTAACCCTAACCCTAACCCTAACCCTAACCCTAACCCTAACCCTAACCCTAACCCTAACCCTAACCCTAACCCTAACCCTAACCCTAACCCTAACCCTAACCCTAACCCTAACCCTAACCCTAACCCTAACCCTAACCCTAACCCTAACCCTAACCCTAACCCTAACCCTAACCCTAACCCTAACCCTAACCCTAACCCTAACCCTAACCCTAACCCTAACCCTAACCCTAACCCTAACCCTAACCCTAACCCTAACCCTAACCCTAACCCTAACCCTAACCCTAACCCTAACCCTAACCCTAACCCTAACCCTAACCCTAACCCTAACCCTAACCCTAACCCTAACCCTAACCCTAACCCTAACCCTAACCCTAACCCTAACCCTAACCCTAACCCTAACCCTAACCCTAACCCTAACCCTAACCCTAACCCTAACCCTAACCCTAACCCTAACCCTAACCCTAACCCTAACCCTAACCCTAACCCTAACCCTAACCCTAACCCTAACCCTAACCCTAACCCTAACCCTAACCCTAACCCTAACCCTAACCCTAACCCTAACCCTAACCCTAACCCTAACCCTAACCCTAACCCTAACCCTAACCCTAACCCTAACCCTAACCCTAACCCTAACCCTAACCCTAACCCTAACCCTAACCCTAACCCTAACCCTAACCCTAACCCTAACCCTAACCCTAACCCTAACCCTAACCCTAACCCTAACCCTAACCCTAACCCTAACCCTAACCCTAACCCTAACCCTAACCCTAACCCTAACCCTAACCCTAACCCTAACCCTAACCCTAACCCTAACCCTAACCCTAACCCTAACCCTAACCCTAACCCTAACCCTAACCCTAACCCTAACCCTAACCCTAACCCTAACCCTAACCCTAACCCTAACCCTAACCCTAACCCTAACCCTAACCCTAACCCTAACCCTAACCCTAACCCTAACCCTAACCCTAACCCTAACCCTAACCCTAACCCTAACCCTAACCCTAACCCTAACCCTAACCCTAACCCTAACCCTAACCCTAACCCTAACCCTAACCCTAACCCTAACCCTAACCCTAACCCTAACCCTAACCCTAACCCTAACCCTAACCCTAACCCTAACCCTAACCCTAACCCTAACCCTAACCCTAACCCTAACCCTAACCCTAACCCTAACCCTAACCCTAACCCTAACCCTAACCCTAACCCTAACCCTAACCCTAACCCTAACCCTAACCCTAACCCTAACCCTAACCCTAACCCTAACCCTAACCCTAACCCTAACCCTAACCCTAACCCTAACCCTAACCCTAACCCTAACCCTAACCCTAACCCTAACCCTAACCCTAACCCTAACCCTAACCCTAACCCTAACCCTAACCCTAACCCTAACCCTAACCCTAACCCTAACCCTAACCCTAACCCTAACCCTAACCCTAACCCTAACCCTAACCCTAACCCTAACCCTAACCCTAACCCTAACCCTAACCCTAACCCTAACCCTAACCCTAACCCTAACCCTAACCCTAACCCTAACCCTAACCCTAACCCTAACCCTAACCCTAACCCTAACCCTAACCCTAACCCTAACCCTAACCCTAACCCTAACCCTAACCCTAACCCTAACCCTAACCCTAACCCTAACCCTAACCCTAACCCTAACCCTAACCCTAACCCTAACCCTAACCCTAACCCTAACCCTAACCCTAACCCTAACCCTAACCCTAACCCTAACCCTAACCCTAACCCTAACCCTAACCCTAACCCTAACCCTAACCCTAACCCTAACCCTAACCCTAACCCTAACCCTAACCCTAACCCTAACCCTAACCCTAACCCTAACCCTAACCCTAACCCTAACCCTAACCCTAACCCTAACCCTAACCCTAACCCTAACCCTAACCCTAACCCTAACCCTAACCCTAACCCTAACCCTAACCCTAACCCTAACCCTAACCCTAACCCTAACCCTAACCCTAACCCTAACCCTAACCCTAACCCTAACCCTAACCCTAACCCTAACCCTAACCCTAACCCTAACCCTAACCCTAACCCTAACCCTAACCCTAACCCTAACCCTAACCCTAACCCTAACCCTAACCCTAACCCTAACCCTAACCCTAACCCTAACCCTAACCCTAACCCTAACCCTAACCCTAACCCTAACCCTAACCCTAACCCTAACCCTAACCCTAACCCTAACCCTAACCCTAACCCTAACCCTAACCCTAACCCTAACCCTAACCCTAACCCTAACCCTAACCCTAACCCTAACCCTAACCCTAACCCTAACCCTAACCCTAACCCTAACCCTAACCCTAACCCTAACCCTAACCCTAACCCTAACCCTAACCCTAACCCTAACCCTAACCCTAACCCTAACCCTAACCCTAACCCTAACCCTAACCCTAACCCTAACCCTAACCCTAACCCTAACCCTAACCCTAACCCTAACCCTAACCCTAACCCTAACCCTAACCCTAACCCTAACCCTAACCCTAACCCTAACCCTAACCCTAACCCTAACCCTAACCCTAACCCTAACCCTAACCCTAACCCTAACCCTAACCCTAACCCTAACCCTAACCCTAACCCTAACCCTAACCCTAACCCTAACCCTAACCCTAACCCTAACCCTAACCCTAACCCTAACCCTAACCCTAACCCTAACCCTAACCCTAACCCTAACCCTAACCCTAACCCTAACCCTAACCCTAACCCTAACCCTAACCCTAACCCTAACCCTAACCCTAACCCTAACCCTAACCCTAACCCTAACCCTAACCCTAACCCTAACCCTAACCCTAACCCTAACCCTAACCCTAACCCTAACCCTAACCCTAACCCTAACCCTAACCCTAACCCTAACCCTAACCCTAACCCTAACCCTAACCCTAACCCTAACCCTAACCCTAACCCTAACCCTAACCCTAACCCTAACCCTAACCCTAACCCTAACCCTAACCCTAACCCTAACCCTAACCCTAACCCTAACCCTAACCCTAACCCTAACCCTAACCCTAACCCTAACCCTAACCCTAACCCTAACCCTAACCCTAACCCTAACCCTAACCCTAACCCTAACCCTAACCCTAACCCTAACCCTAACCCTAACCCTAACCCTAACCCTAACCCTAACCCTAACCCTAACCCTAACCCTAACCCTAACCCTAACCCTAACCCTAACCCTAACCCTAACCCTAACCCTAACCCTAACCCTAACCCTAACCCTAACCCTAACCCTAACCCTAACCCTAACCCTAACCCTAACCCTAACCCTAACCCTAACCCTAACCCTAACCCTAACCCTAACCCTAACCCTAACCCTAACCCTAACCCTAACCCTAACCCTAACCCTAACCCTAACCCTAACCCTAACCCTAACCCTAACCCTAACCCTAACCCTAACCCTAACCCTAACCCTAACCCTAACCCTAACCCTAACCCTAACCCTAACCCTAACCCTAACCCTAACCCTAACCCTAACCCTAACCCTAACCCTAACCCTAACCCTAACCCTAACCCTAACCCTAACCCTAACCCTAACCCTAACCCTAACCCTAACCCTAACCCTAACCCTAACCCTAACCCTAACCCTAACCCTAACCCTAACCCTAACCCTAACCCTAACCCTAACCCTAACCCTAACCCTAACCCTAACCCTAACCCTAACCCTAACCCTAACCCTAACCCTAACCCTAACCCTAACCCTAACCCTAACCCTAACCCTAACCCTAACCCTAACCCTAACCCTAACCCTAACCCTAACCCTAACCCTAACCCTAACCCTAACCCTAACCCTAACCCTAACCCTAACCCTAACCCTAACCCTAACCCTAACCCTAACCCTAACCCTAACCCTAACCCTAACCCTAACCCTAACCCTAACCCTAACCCTAACCCTAACCCTAACCCTAACCCTAACCCTAACCCTAACCCTAACCCTAACCCTAACCCTAACCCTAACCCTAACCCTAACCCTAACCCTAACCCTAACCCTAACCCTAACCCTAACCCTAACCCTAACCCTAACCCTAACCCTAACCCTAACCCTAACCCTAACCCTAACCCTAACCCTAACCCTAACCCTAACCCTAACCCTAACCCTAACCCTAACCCTAACCCTAACCCTAACCCTAACCCTAACCCTAACCCTAACCCTAACCCTAACCCTAACCCTAACCCTAACCCTAACCCTAACCCTAACCCTAACCCTAACCCTAACCCTAACCCTAACCCTAACCCTAACCCTAACCCTAACCCTAACCCTAACCCTAACCCTAACCCTAACCCTAACCCTAACCCTAACCCTAACCCTAACCCTAACCCTAACCCTAACCCTAACCCTAACCCTAACCCTAACCCTAACCCTAACCCTAACCCTAACCCTAACCCTAACCCTAACCCTAACCCTAACCCTAACCCTAACCCTAACCCTAACCCTAACCCTAACCCTAACCCTAACCCTAACCCTAACCCTAACCCTAACCCTAACCCTAACCCTAACCCTAACCCTAACCCTAACCCTAACCCTAACCCTAACCCTAACCCTAACCCTAACCCTAACCCTAACCCTAACCCTAACCCTAACCCTAACCCTAACCCTAACCCTAACCCTAACCCTAACCCTAACCCTAACCCTAACCCTAACCCTAACCCTAACCCTAACCCTAACCCTAACCCTAACCCTAACCCTAACCCTAACCCTAACCCTAACCCTAACCCTAACCCTAACCCTAACCCTAACCCTAACCCTAACCCTAACCCTAACCCTAACCCTAACCCTAACCCTAACCCTAACCCTAACCCTAACCCTAACCCTAACCCTAACCCTAACCCTAACCCTAACCCTAACCCTAACCCTAACCCTAACCCTAACCCTAACCCTAACCCTAACCCTAACCCTAACCCTAACCCTAACCCTAACCCTAACCCTAACCCTAACCCTAACCCTAACCCTAACCCTAACCCTAACCCTAACCCTAACCCTAACCCTAACCCTAACCCTAACCCTAACCCTAACCCTAACCCTAACCCTAACCCTAACCCTAACCCTAACCCTAACCCTAACCCTAACCCTAACCCTAACCCTAACCCTAACCCTAACCCTAACCCTAACCCTAACCCTAACCCTAACCCTAACCCTAACCCTAACCCTAACCCTAACCCTAACCCTAACCCTAACCCTAACCCTAACCCTAACCCTAACCCTAACCCTAACCCTAACCCTAACCCTAACCCTAACCCTAACCCTAACCCTAACCCTAACCCTAACCCTAACCCTAACCCTAACCCTAACCCTAACCCTAACCCTAACCCTAACCCTAACCCTAACCCTAACCCTAACCCTAACCCTAACCCTAACCCTAACCCTAACCCTAACCCTAACCCTAACCCTAACCCTAACCCTAACCCTAACCCTAACCCTAACCCTAACCCTAACCCTAACCCTAACCCTAACCCTAACCCTAACCCTAACCCTAACCCTAACCCTAACCCTAACCCTAACCCTAACCCTAACCCTAACCCTAACCCTAACCCTAACCCTAACCCTAACCCTAACCCTAACCCTAACCCTAACCCTAACCCTAACCCTAACCCTAACCCTAACCCTAACCCTAACCCTAACCCTAACCCTAACCCTAACCCTAACCCTAACCCTAACCCTAACCCTAACCCTAACCCTAACCCTAACCCTAACCCTAACCCTAACCCTAACCCTAACCCTAACCCTAACCCTAACCCTAACCCTAACCCTAACCCTAACCCTAACCCTAACCCTAACCCTAACCCTAACCCTAACCCTAACCCTAACCCTAACCCTAACCCTAACCCTAACCCTAACCCTAACCCTAACCCTAACCCTAACCCTAACCCTAACCCTAACCCTAACCCTAACCCTAACCCTAACCCTAACCCTAACCCTAACCCTAACCCTAACCCTAACCCTAACCCTAACCCTAACCCTAACCCTAACCCTAACCCTAACCCTAACCCTAACCCTAACCCTAACCCTAACCCTAACCCTAACCCTAACCCTAACCCTAACCCTAACCCTAACCCTAACCCTAACCCTAACCCTAACCCTAACCCTAACCCTAACCCTAACCCTAACCCTAACCCTAACCCTAACCCTAACCCTAACCCTAACCCTAACCCTAACCCTAACCCTAACCCTAACCCTAACCCTAACCCTAACCCTAACCCTAACCCTAACCCTAACCCTAACCCTAACCCTAACCCTAACCCTAACCCTAACCCTAACCCTAACCCTAACCCTAACCCTAACCCTAACCCTAACCCTAACCCTAACCCTAACCCTAACCCTAACCCTAACCCTAACCCTAACCCTAACCCTAACCCTAACCCTAACCCTAACCCTAACCCTAACCCTAACCCTAACCCTAACCCTAACCCTAACCCTAACCCTAACCCTAACCCTAACCCTAACCCTAACCCTAACCCTAACCCTAACCCTAACCCTAACCCTAACCCTAACCCTAACCCTAACCCTAACCCTAACCCTAACCCTAACCCTAACCCTAACCCTAACCCTAACCCTAACCCTAACCCTAACCCTAACCCTAACCCTAACCCTAACCCTAACCCTAACCCTAACCCTAACCCTAACCCTAACCCTAACCCTAACCCTAACCCTAACCCTAACCCTAACCCTAACCCTAACCCTAACCCTAACCCTAACCCTAACCCTAACCCTAACCCTAACCCTAACCCTAACCCTAACCCTAACCCTAACCCTAACCCTAACCCTAACCCTAACCCTAACCCTAACCCTAACCCTAACCCTAACCCTAACCCTAACCCTAACCCTAACCCTAACCCTAACCCTAACCCTAACCCTAACCCTAACCCTAACCCTAACCCTAACCCTAACCCTAACCCTAACCCTAACCCTAACCCTAACCCTAACCCTAACCCTAACCCTAACCCTAACCCTAACCCTAACCCTAACCCTAACCCTAACCCTAACCCTAACCCTAACCCTAACCCTAACCCTAACCCTAACCCTAACCCTAACCCTAACCCTAACCCTAACCCTAACCCTAACCCTAACCCTAACCCTAACCCTAACCCTAACCCTAACCCTAACCCTAACCCTAACCCTAACCCTAACCCTAACCCTAACCCTAACCCTAACCCTAACCCTAACCCTAACCCTAACCCTAACCCTAACCCTAACCCTAACCCTAACCCTAACCCTAACCCTAACCCTAACCCTAACCCTAACCCTAACCCTAACCCTAACCCTAACCCTAACCCTAACCCTAACCCTAACCCTAACCCTAACCCTAACCCTAACCCTAACCCTAACCCTAACCCTAACCCTAACCCTAACCCTAACCCTAACCCTAACCCTAACCCTAACCCTAACCCTAACCCTAACCCTAACCCTAACCCTAACCCTAACCCTAACCCTAACCCTAACCCTAACCCTAACCCTAACCCTAACCCTAACCCTAACCCTAACCCTAACCCTAACCCTAACCCTAACCCTAACCCTAACCCTAACCCTAACCCTAACCCTAACCCTAACCCTAACCCTAACCCTAACCCTAACCCTAACCCTAACCCTAACCCTAACCCTAACCCTAACCCTAACCCTAACCCTAACCCTAACCCTAACCCTAACCCTAACCCTAACCCTAACCCTAACCCTAACCCTAACCCTAACCCTAACCCTAACCCTAACCCTAACCCTAACCCTAACCCTAACCCTAACCCTAACCCTAACCCTAACCCTAACCCTAACCCTAACCCTAACCCTAACCCTAACCCTAACCCTAACCCTAACCCTAACCCTAACCCTAACCCTAACCCTAACCCTAACCCTAAACCCTAACCCTAACCCCAACCCTAACCCCAACCCCAACCCCAACCCCAACCCCAACCCCAACCCCAACCCCAACCCTAACCCTAACCCTAACCCCAACCCTAACCCTAACCCCTGACCCTTAACCCTAACCCTAACCCTGACCCTTGACCCTTAACCCCTGACCCTTAACCCTTAACCCCTAACCCCTAACCCTAGCCCTTGTTTGAAACCCTAATTTGAGACACTAGCTCTTGTTTGAAACCCTAATTTGAAACACTAGCCCTTGTTTGAAACCCTAATTTGAGACCCTAGCCCTAATTTGAAACCCCTGACCCCTGACCCTTGACCCTTAACCCATGACCCTTAACCCTAACCCCTGACCCTTAACCCTTAACCCTTAACCCCTGACCCTTAACCCTTGTTTGAAACCCTAATTTGAGACACTAGCTCTTGTTTGAAACCCTAATTTGAGACACTAGCTCTAATTTGAAACCCCTGACCCTTGACCCCTGACCCTTAACCCTAACCCCTGACCCCTGACCCTTGACCCTTAACCCTTAACCCTTAACCCCTAACCCTAGCCCTTGTTTGAAACCCTAATTTGAGACACTAGCTCTTGTTTGAAACCCTAATTTGAAACACTAGCTCTTGTTTGAAACCCTAATTTGAAACCCTAGCCCTTGTTTGAAACCCTAATTTGAGACCCTAGCCCTAGTATGAAACTCCTGACCCCTGACCCTTGACCCTTAACCCCTGACCCTTAACCCTAACACCTAACCCTGACCCTTAACCCCTAACCCTAGCCCTTGTTTGAAACCCTAATTTGAGACACTAGCTCTTGTTTGAAACCCTAATTTGAGACACTAGCTCTTGTTTGAAACCCTAATTTGAAACCCTAGCCCTTGTTTGAAACCCTAATTTGAGACCCTAGCCCTAATTTGAAACCCCTGACCCCTGACCTCTGACCCTTGACCCTTAACCCCTGACCCTTAACCCCTAACCCCTGACCCCTAACCCCTAACCCTAGCCCTTGTTTGAAACCCTAATTTGAGACACTAGCTCTTGTTTGAAACCCTAATTTGAGACACTAGCTCTTGTTTGAAACCCTAATTTGAAACCCTAGCCCTTGTTTGAAACCCTAGCCCTAGTTTGAAACCCCTGACCCCTGACCCTTGACCCTTAACCCCTGACACTTAACCCTAACCCCTGACCCCTGACCCTTGACCCTTAACCCTTAACCCTTAACCCCTAACCCTAGCCCTTGTTTGAAACCCTAATTTGAGACACTAGCTCTTGTTTGAAACCCTAATTTGAAACACTAGCTCTTGTTTGAAACCCTAATTTGAAACCCTAGCCCTTGTTTGAAACCCTAATTTGAGACCCTAGCCCTAGTATGAAACTCCTGACCCCTGACCCTTGACCCTTAACCCCTGACCCTTAACCCTAACACCTAACCCTGACCCTTAACCCCTAACCCTAGCCCTTGTTTGAAACCCTAATTTGAGACACTAGCTCTTGTTTGAAACCCTAATTTGAGACACTAGCTCTTGTTTGAAACCCTAATTTGAAACCCTAGCCCTTGTTTGAAACCCTAATTTGAGACCCTAGCCCTAATTTGAAACCCCTGACCCCTGACCTCTGACCCTTGACCCTTAACCCCTGACCCTTAACCCCTAACCCCTGACCCCTAACCCCTAACCCTAGCCCTTGTTTGAAACCCTAATTTGAGACACTAGCTCTTGTTTGAAACCCTAATTTGAGACACTAGCTCTTGTTTGAAACCCTAATTTGAAACCCTAGCCCTTGTTTGAAACCCTAGCCCTAGTTTGAAACCCCTGACCCCTGACCCTTGACCCTTAACCCCTGACACTTAACCCTAACCCCTGACCCCTAACCCCTAACCCTAACCCTAACCCTAACCCTAACCCTAACCTAACCCTAACCCTAACCCTAACCCTAAACCCTAACCCTAACCCCAACCCTAACCCCAACCCCAACCCCAACCCCAACCCCAACCCCAACCCCAACCCCAACCCTAACCCTAACCCTAACCCCAACCCTAACCCTAACCCCTGACCCTTAACCCTAACCCTAACCCTGACCCTTGACCCTTAACCCCTGACCCTTAACCCTTAACCCCTAACCCCTAACCCTAGCCCTTGTTTGAAACCCTAATTTGAGACACTAGCTCTTGTTTGAAACCCTAATTTGAAACACTAGCCCTTGTTTGAAACCCTAATTTGAGACCCTAGCCCTAATTTGAAACCCCTGACCCCTGACCCTTGACCCTTAACCCATGACCCTTAACCCTAACCCCTGACCCTTAACCCTTAACCCTTAACCCCTGACCCTTAACCCTTGTTTGAAACCCTAATTTGAGACACTAGCTCTTGTTTGAAACCCTAATTTGAGACACTAGCTCTAATTTGAAACCCCTGACCCTTGACCCCT
The DNA here is from genome assembly GCF_054856555.1 of Leptonotus elevatus. Classification (NCBI taxonomy): domain Eukaryota; kingdom Metazoa; phylum Chordata; class Actinopteri; order Syngnathiformes; family Syngnathidae; genus Leptonotus; species Leptonotus elevatus. The sequence continues at coordinate 2,113,198 of NC_141260.1, read as the reverse complement.
GACCCTTAACCCTAACCCCTGACCCCTGACCCTTGACCCTTAACCCTTAACCCTTAACCCCTAACCCTAGCCCTTGTTTGAAACCCTAATTTGAGACACTAGCTCTTGTTTGAAACCCTAATTTGAAACACTAGCTCTTGTTTGAAACCCTAATTTGAAACCCTAGCCCTTGTTTGAAACCCTAATTTGAGACCCTAGCCCTAGTATGAAACTCCTGACCCCTGACCCTTGACCCTTAACCCCTGACCCTTAACCCTAACACCTAACCCTGACCCTTAACCCCTAACCCTAGCCCTTGTTTGAAACCCTAATTTGAGACACTAGCTCTTGTTTGAAACCCTAATTTGAGACACTAGCTCTTGTTTGAAACCCTAATTTGAAACCCTAGCCCTTGTTTGAAACCCTAATTTGAGACCCTAGCCCTAATTTGAAACCCCTGACCCCTGACCTCTGACCCTTGACCCTTAACCCCTGACCCTTAACCCCTAACCCCTGACCCCTAACCCCTAACCCTAGCCCTTGTTTGAAACCCTAATTTGAGACACTAGCTCTTGTTTGAAACCCTAATTTGAGACACTAGCTCTTGTTTGAAACCCTAATTTGAAACCCTAGCCCTTGTTTGAAACCCTAGCCCTAGTTTGAAACCCCTGACCCCTGACCCTTGACCCTTAACCCCTGACACTTAACCCTAACCCCTGACCCCTGACCCTTGACCCTTAACCCTTAACCCTTAACCCCTAACCCTAGCCCTTGTTTGAAACCCTAATTTGAGACACTAGCTCTTGTTTGAAACCCTAATTTGAAACACTAGCTCTTGTTTGAAACCCTAATTTGAAACCCTAGCCCTTGTTTGAAACCCTAATTTGAGACCCTAGCCCTAGTATGAAACTCCTGACCCCTGACCCTTGACCCTTAACCCCTGACCCTTAACCCTAACACCTAACCCTGACCCTTAACCCCTAACCCTAGCCCTTGTTTGAAACCCTAATTTGAGACACTAGCTCTTGTTTGAAACCCTAATTTGAGACACTAGCTCTTGTTTGAAACCCTAATTTGAAACCCTAGCCCTTGTTTGAAACCCTAATTTGAGACCCTAGCCCTAATTTGAAACCCCTGACCCCTGACCTCTGACCCTTGACCCTTAACCCCTGACCCTTAACCCCTAACCCCTGACCCCTAACCCCTAACCCTAGCCCTTGTTTGAAACCCTAATTTGAGACACTAGCTCTTGTTTGAAACCCTAATTTGAGACACTAGCTCTTGTTTGAAACCCTAATTTGAAACCCTAGCCCTTGTTTGAAACCCTAGCCCTAGTTTGAAACCCCTGACCCCTGACCCTTGACCCTTAACCCCTGACACTTAACCCTAACCCCTGACCCTTGACCCCTGACCCTTAACCCCTAACCCTAGCCTTTGTTTGAAACCCTAATTTGAGACACTAGCTCTTGTTTGAAACCCTAATTTGAAACCCTAGCCTCTTTTGAAACCCGAATTTGAGACCCTAGCCCTAATTTGAAACCCCTGACCCCTGACCTCTGACCCTTGACCCCTGACCCTTGACCCCTGACCACTGACCACTGACCACTGACCCCTAACCCCTAACCCTAGCCCTTGTTTGAAACCCTAATTTGAGACACTAGCTCTTGTGTGAAACCCTAATTTGGGACACTAGCCCTAATTTGAAACTCCTGACCCCTGACCTCTGACCCTTGACCCCTGACCCTTGACCCCTGACCCCTAACCCCTAACCCTAGCCCTTGTTTGAAACCCTAATTTGAGACACTAGCTCTTGTGTGAAACCCTAATTTGAGACACTAGCTCTAGTTTGAAACCCTAATTTGAAACCCTAGCCCTTGTTTGAAACCCTAATTTGAGACCCTAGCCCTAGTTTGAAACCCCTGATCCCTGACCCTTGACCCTTAACCCCTGACCCTTAACCCTAACCCTAAGCCCTAACCCTAACCCTGACCCTTAACCCCTGACCCTTAACCCTTAACCCCTAACCCTAGCCCTTTTTTGAAACCCTAATTTGAGACACTAGCTCTTGTTTGAAACCCTAATTTGAGACACTAGCTCTTGTTTGAAACCCTAATTTGAAACCCTAGCCCTTGTTTGAAACCCTAATTTGAGACCCTAGCCCTAGTTTGAAACCCCTGACCCCTGACCCTTGACCCTTAACCCCTGACCCTTGACCCTTGACCCCTGACCCCTAACCCTAGCCTTTGTTTGAAACCCTAATTTGAGACACTAGCTCTTGTTTGAAACCCTAATTTGAAACCCTAGCCTCTTTTGAAACCCGAATTTGAGACCCTAGCCCTAATTTGAAACTCCTGACCCCTGACCTCTGACCCTTGACCCCTGACCCTTGACCCCTGACCCCTAACCCCTAACCCTAGCCCTTGTTTGAAACCCTAATTTGAGACCCTAGCCCTAGTTTGAAACCCCTGACCCCTGACCCTTGACCCTTAACCCTAACCCCTAACCCTAACCCTGACCCTTGACCCTTAACCCCTGACCTTTAACCCCTGACCCTTAACCCCTAACCCCTAACCCTAGCCCTTGTTTGAAACCCTAATTTGAGACATTAGCTCTTGTTTGAAACCCTAATTTGAAACCCTAGCCCTTGTTTGAAACCCTAATTTGAGAACCTAGCCCTAATTTGAAACCCCTGACCCTTAACCCTAACCCCTGACCCTTGACCCTTAACCCTTAACCCCTGACCCTTAACCCCTAACCCTAGCCCTTGTTTGAAACCCTAATTTGAGACACTAGCTCTTGTTTGAAACCCTAATTTGAGACACTAGCTCTAGTTTGAAACCCTAATTTGAAACCCTAGCCCTTGTTTGAAACCCTAATTTGAGACCCTAGCCCTAGTATGAAACTCCTGACCCCTGACCCTTGACCCTTAACCCCTGACCCTTAACCCCTGACCCTTAACCCTTAACCCCTAACCCCTAACCCTAGCCCTTGTTTGAAACCCTAATTTGAGACACTAGCTCTTGTTTGAAACTCTAATTTGAAACACTAGCCCTTGTTTGAAACCCTAATTTGAGACCCTAGCCCTAATTTGAAACCCCTGACCCCTGACCTCTGACCCTTGACCCTTAACCCCTGACCCTTAACCCTTAACCCCTGACCCTTAACCCCTAACCCCTGACCCCTGACCCCTAACCCTAGCCCTTGTTTGAAACCCTAATTTGAGACACTAGCTCTTGTTTGAAACCCTAATTTGAGACACTAGCTCTTGTTTGAAACCCTAATTTGAAACCCTAGCCCTTGTTTGAAACCCTAATTTGAGACCCTAGCCCTAGTTTGAAACCCCTGACCCCTGACCCTTGACCCTTAACCCCTGACCCTTAACCCTAACCCCTGACCCTTGACCCTTGACCCCTGACCCTTAACCCCTAACCCCTAACCCTAGCCTTTGTTTGAAACCCTAATTTGAGACACTAGCTCTTGTTTGAAACCCTAATTTGAGACACTAGCTCTTGTTTGAAACCCTAATTTGAAACCCTAGCCCTTGTTTGAAACCCTAATTTGAGACCCTAGCCCTAATTTGAAACCCCTGACCCCTGACCTCTGACCCTTGACCCTTAACCCCTGACCCTTAACCCTTAACCCCTGAGCCTTAACCCCTAACCCTAGCCCTTGTTTGAAACCCTAATTTGAGACACTAGCTCTTGTTTGAAACCCTAATTTGAGACACTAGCTCTTGTTTGAAACCCTAATTTGAAACCCTAGCCCTTGTTTGAAACCCTAATTTGAGACCCTAGCCCTAATTTGAAACCCCTGACCCCTGACCTCTGACCCTTGACCCTTAACCCCTGACCCTTAACCCTTAACCCCTGACCCTTAACCCCTAACCCCTGACCCCTGACCCCTAACCCTAGCCCTTGTTTGAAACCCTAATTTGAGACACTAGCTCTTGTTTGAAACCCTAATTTGAGACACTAGCTCTTGTTTGAAACCCTAATTTGAGACCCTAGCCCTAGTTTGAAACCCCTGACCCTTGACCCTTAACCCCTGACCCTTAACCCTAACCCCTGACCCTTGCCCCTTGACCCCTGACCCTTAACCCTTAACCCCTAACCCCTAACCCTAGCCTTTTTTTGAAACCCTAATTTGAGACACTAGCTCTTGTTTGAAACCCTAATTTGAAACCCTAGCCTCTTTTGAAACCCGAATTTGAGACCCTAGCCCTAATTTGAAAACCCTGACCCCTGACCTCTGACCCTTGACCCTTGACCCTTGACCCCTGACCCCTAACCCCTAACCCTAGCCCTTGTTTGAAACCCTAATTTGAGACACTAGCTCTTGTTTGAAACCCTAATTTGAGACACTAGCTCTTGTTTGAAACCCTAATTTGAAACCCTAGCCCTTGTTTGAAACCCTAATTTGAGACCCTAGCCCTAGTTTGAAACCCCTGACCCCTGACCCTTGACCCTTAACCCTAACCCCTAACCCTAACCCTGACCCTTGACCCTTAACCCCTGACCCCTAACCCCTGACCCTTAACCCTTAACCCCTAACCCCTAACCCTAGCCCTTGTTTGAAACCCTAATTTGAGACACTAGCTCTTGTTTGAAACCCTAATTTGAAACCCTAGCCCTTGTTTGAAACCCTAATTTGAGACCCTAGCCCTAATTTGAAACCTTTGACCCCTGACCCTTAACCCTAACCCCTGACCCTTGACCCTTAACCCTTAACCCCTGACCCTTAACCCCTAACCCTAGCCCTTGTTTGAAACCCTAATTTGAGACACTAGCTCTTGTTTGAAACCCTAATTTGAGACACTAGCTCTTGTTTGAAACCCTAATTTGAAACCCTAGCCCTTGTTTGAAACCCTAATTTGAGACCCTAGCCCTAGTTTGAAACCCCTGACCCCTGACCCTTGACCCTTAACCCTAACCCCTAACCCTAACCCTGACCCTTGACCCTTAACCCCTGACCCCTAACCCCTGACCCTTAACCCTTAACCCCTAACCCCTAACCCTAGCCCTTGTTTGAAACCCTAATTTGAGACACTAGCTCTTGTTTGAAACCCTAATTTGAAACCCTAGCCCTTGTTTGAAACCCTAATTTGAGACCCTAGCCCTAATTTGAAACCTTTGACCCCTGACCCTTAACCCTAACCCCTGACCCTTGACCCTTAACCCTTAACCCCTGACCCTTAACCCCTAACCCTAGCACTTGTTTGAAACCCTAATTTGAGACACTAGCTCTTGTTTGAAACCCTAATTTGAGACACTAGCTCTTGTTTGAAACCCTAATTTGAAACCCTAGCCCTTGTTTGAAACCCTAATTTGAGACCCTAGCCCTAGTATGAAACTCCTGACCCCTGACCCTTGACCCTTAACCCCTGACCCTTAACCCTAACCCTAAGCCTGACCCTTGACCCTTAACCCCTGACCCTTAACCCCTGACCCTTAACCCTTAACCCCTAACCCTAGCCCTTGTTTGAAACCCTAATTTGAGACCCTAGCCCTAATTTGAAACCCCTGACCCCTGACCTCTGACCCTTGACCCTTAACCCCTGACCCTTAACCCCTGACCCTTAACCCCTAACCCCTGACCCCTGACCCCTAACCCCTAACCCTAGCCCTTGTTTGAAACCCTAATTTGAGACACTAGCTCTTGTTTGAAACCCTAATTTGAGACACTAGCTCTTGTTTGAAACCCTAATTTGAAACCCTAGCCCTTGTTTGAAACCCTAATTTGAGACCCTAGCCCTAGTTTGAAACCCCTGACCCCTGACCCTTGACCCTTAACCCCTGACCCTTAACCCTAACCCCTGACCCTTGACCCTTGACCCCTGACCCTTAACCCCTAACCCCTAACCCTAGCCTTTGTTTGAAACCCTAATTTGAGACACTAGCTCTAGTTTGAAACCCTAATTTGAAACCCTAGCCCTTGTTTGAAACCCTAATTTGAGACCCTAGCCCTAGTTTGAAACCCCTGATCCCTGACCCTTGACCCTTAACCCTAACCCTAAGCCCTAACCCTAACCCTGACCCTTAACCCCTGACCCTTAACCCTTAACCCCTAACCCTAGCCCTTTTTTGAAACCCTAATTTGAGACACTAGCTCTTGTTTGAAACCCTAATTTGAAACCCTAGCCCTTGTTTGAAACCCTAATTTGAGACCCTAGCCCTAGTTTGAAACCCCTGACCCCTGACCCTTGACCCTTAACCCATGACCCTTAACCCTAACCCCTAACCCCTGACCCCTGACCCTTGACCCTTGAACCTTAACCCTTAACCCCTAACCCTAGCCCTTGTTTGAAACCCTAATTTGAGACACTAGCTCTTGTTTGAAACCCTAATTTGAGACACTAGCTCTTGTTTGAAACCCTAATTTGAAACCCTAGCCCTTGTTTGAAACCCTAATTTGAGACCCTAGCCCTAGTTTGAATCCCCTGACCCCTGACCCTTGACCCTTAACCCCTGACCCTTAACCCTAACCCTAACCCTGACCCTTGACCCTTAACCCCTGACCCTTAACCCTTAACCCCTAACCCCTAACCCTAGCCCTTGTTTGAAACCCTAATTTGAGACACTAGCTCTTGTTTGAAACCCTAATTTGAAACACTAGCCCTTGTTTGAAACCCTAATTTGAGACCCTAGCCCTAATTTGAAACCCCTGACCCCTGACCCTTGACCCTTAACCCATGACCCTTAACCCTAACCCCTGACCCTTAACCCTTAACCCTTAACCCCTGACCCTTAACCCTTGTTTGAAACCCTAATTTGAGACACTAGCTCTTGTTTGAAACCCTAATTTGAGACACTAGCTCTAATTTGAAACCCCTGACCCTTGACCCCTGACCCTTAACCCTAACCCCTGACCCCTGACCCTTGACCCTTAACCCTTAACCCTTAACCCCTAACCCTAGCCCTTGTTTGAAACCCTAATTTGAGACACTAGCTCTTGTTTGAAACCCTAATTTGAAACACTAGCTCTTGTTTGAAACCCTAATTTGAAACCCTAGCCCTTGTTTGAAACCCTAATTTGAGACCCTAGCCCTAGTATGAAACTCCTGACCCCTGACCCTTGACCCTTAACCCCTGACCCTTAACCCTAACACCTAACCCTGACCCTTAACCCCTAACCCTAGCCCTTGTTTGAAACCCTAATTTGAGACACTAGCTCTTGTTTGAAACCCTAATTTGAGACACTAGCTCTTGTTTGAAACCCTAATTTGAAACCCTAGCCCTTGTTTGAAACCCTAATTTGAGACCCTAGCCCTAATTTGAAACCCCTGACCCCTGACCTCTGACCCTTGACCCTTAACCCCTGACCCTTAACCCCTAACCCCTGACCCCTAACCCCTAACCCTAGCCCTTGTTTGAAACCCTAATTTGAGACACTAGCTCTTGTTTGAAACCCTAATTTGAGACACTAGCTCTTGTTTGAAACCCTAATTTGAAACCCTAGCCCTTGTTTGAAACCCTAGCCCTAGTTTGAAACCCCTGACCCCTGACCCTTGACCCTTAACCCCTGACACTTAACCCTAACCCCTGACCCCTGACCCTTGACCCTTAACCCTTAACCCTTAACCCCTAACCCTAGCCCTTGTTTGAAACCCTAATTTGAGACACTAGCTCTTGTTTGAAACCCTAATTTGAAACACTAGCTCTTGTTTGAAACCCTAATTTGAAACCCTAGCCCTTGTTTGAAACCCTAATTTGAGACCCTAGCCCTAGTATGAAACTCCTGACCCCTGACCCTTGACCCTTAACCCCTGACCCTTAACCCTAACACCTAACCCTGACCCTTAACCCCTAACCCTAGCCCTTGTTTGAAACCCTAATTTGAGACACTAGCTCTTGTTTGAAACCCTAATTTGAGACACTAGCTCTTGTTTGAAACCCTAATTTGAAACCCTAGCCCTTGTTTGAAACCCTAATTTGAGACCCTAGCCCTAATTTGAAACCCCTGACCCCTGACCTCTGACCCTTGACCCTTAACCCCTGACCCTTAACCCCTAACCCCTGACCCCTAACCCCTAACCCTAGCCCTTGTTTGAAACCCTAATTTGAGACACTAGCTCTTGTTTGAAACCCTAATTTGAGACACTAGCTCTTGTTTGAAACCCTAATTTGAAACCCTAGCCCTTGTTTGAAACCCTAGCCCTAGTTTGAAACCCCTGACCCCTGACCCTTGACCCTTAACCCCTGACACTTAACCCTAACCCCTGACCCTTGACCCCTGACCCTTAACCCCTAACCCTAGCCTTTGTTTGAAACCCTAATTTGAGACACTAGCTCTTGTTTGAAACCCTAATTTGAAACCCTAGCCTCTTTTGAAACCCGAATTTGAGACCCTAGCCCTAATTTGAAACCCCTGACCCCTGACCTCTGACCCTTGACCCCTGACCCTTGACCCCTGACCACTGACCACTGACCACTGACCCCTAACCCCTAACCCTAGCCCTTGTTTGAAACCCTAATTTGAGACACTAGCTCTTGTGTGAAACCCTAATTTGGGACACTAGCCCTAATTTGAAACTCCTGACCCCTGACCTCTGACCCTTGACCCCTGACCCTTGACCCCTGACCCCTAACCCCTAACCCTAGCCCTTGTTTGAAACCCTAATTTGAGACACTAGCTCTTGTGTGAAACCCTAATTTGAGACACTAGCTCTAGTTTGAAACCCTAATTTGAAACCCTAGCCCTTGTTTGAAACCCTAATTTGAGACCCTAGCCCTAGTTTGAAACCCCTGATCCCTGACCCTTGACCCTTAACCCCTGACCCTTAACCCTAACCCTAAGCCCTAACCCTAACCCTGACCCTTAACCCCTGACCCTTAACCCTTAACCCCTAACCCTAGCCCTTTTTTGAAACCCTAATTTGAGACACTAGCTCTTGTTTGAAACCCTAATTTGAGACACTAGCTCTTGTTTGAAACCCTAATTTGAAACCCTAGCCCTTGTTTGAAACCCTAATTTGAGACCCTAGCCCTAGTTTGAAACCCCTGACCCCTGACCCTTGACCCTTAACCCCTGACCCTTGACCCTTGACCCCTGACCCCTAACCCTAGCCTTTGTTTGAAACCCTAATTTGAGACACTAGCTCTTGTTTGAAACCCTAATTTGAAACCCTAGCCTCTTTTGAAACCCGAATTTGAGACCCTAGCCCTAATTTGAAACTCCTGACCCCTGACCTCTGACCCTTGACCCCTGACCCTTGACCCCTGACCCCTAACCCCTAACCCTAGCCCTTGTTTGAAACCCTAATTTGAGACCCTAGCCCTAGTTTGAAACCCCTGACCCCTGACCCTTGACCCTTAACCCTAACCCCTAACCCTAACCCTGACCCTTGACCCTTAACCCCTGACCCTTAACCCCTGACCTTTAACCCCTGACCCTTAACCCCTAACCCCTAACCCTAGCCCTTGTTTGAAACCCTAATTTGAGACATTAGCTCTTGTTTGAAACCCTAATTTGAAACCCTAGCCCTTGTTTGAAACCCTAATTTGAGAACCTAGCCCTAATTTGAAACCCCTGACCCTTAACCCTAACCCCTGACCCTTGACCCTTAACCCTTAACCCCTGACCCTTAACCCCTAACCCTAGCCCTTGTTTGAAACCCTAATTTGAGACACTAGCTCTTGTTTGAAACCCTAATTTGAGACACTAGCTCTAGTTTGAAACCCTAATTTGAAACCCTAGCCCTTGTTTGAAACCCTAATTTGAGACCCTAGCCCTAGTATGAAACTCCTGACCCCTGACCCTTGACCCTTAACCCCTGACCCTTAACCCCTGACCCTTAACCCTTAACCCCTAACCCCTAACCCTAGCCCTTGTTTGAAACCCTAATTTGAGACACTAGCTCTTGTTTGAAACTCTAATTTGAAACACTAGCCCTTGTTTGAAACCCTAATTTGAGACCCTAGCCCTAATTTGAAACCCCTGACCCCTGACCTCTGACCCTTGACCCTTAACCCCTGACCCTTAACCCTTAACCCCTGACCCTTAACCCCTAACCCCTGACCCCTGACCCCTAACCCTAGCCCTTGTTTGAAACCCTAATTTGAGACACTAGCTCTTGTTTGAAACCCTAATTTGAGACACTAGCTCTTGTTTGAAACCCTAATTTGAAACCCTAGCCCTTGTTTGAAACCCTAATTTGAGACCCTAGCCCTAGTTTGAAACCCCTGACCCCTGACCCTTGACCCTTAACCCCTGACCCTTAACCCTAACCCCTGACCCTTGACCCTTGACCCCTGACCCTTAACCCCTAACCCCTAACCCTAGCCTTTGTTTGAAACCCTAATTTGAGACACTAGCTCTTGTTTGAAACCCTAATTTGAGACACTAGCTCTTGTTTGAAACCCTAATTTGAGACACTAGCTCTTGTTTGAAACCCTAATTTGAAACCCTAGCCCTTGTTTGAAACCCTAATTTGAGACCCTAGCCCTAATTTGAAACCCCTGACCCCTGACCTCTGACCCTTGACCCTTAACCCCTGACCCTTAACCCTTAACCCCTGACCCTTAACCCCTAACCCCTGACCCCTGACCCCTAACCCTAGCCCTTGTTTGAAACCCTAATTTGAGACACTAGCTCTTGTTTGAAACCCTAATTTGAGACACTAGCTCTTGTTTGAAACCCTAATTTGAGACCCTAGCCCTAGTTTGAAACCCCTGACCCTTGACCCTTAACCCCTGACCCTTAACCCTAACCCCTGACCCTTGCCCCTTGACCCCTGACCCTTAACCCTTAACCCCTAACCCCTAACCCTAGCCTTTTTTTGAAACCCTAATTTGAGACACTAGCTCTTGTTTGAAACCCTAATTTGAAACCCTAGCCTCTTTTGAAACCCGAATTTGAGACCCTAGCCCTAATTTGAAAACCCTGACCCCTGACCTCTGACCCTTGACCCTTGACCCTTGACCCCTGACCATTGACCCCTGACCCCTAACCCCTAACCCTAGCCCTTGTTTGAAACCCTAATTTGAGACACTAGCTCTTGTTTGAAACCCTAATTTGAGACACTAGCTCTTGTTTGAAACCCTAATTTGAAACCCTAGCCCTTGTTTGAAACCCTAATTTGAGACCCTAGCCCTAGTTTGAAACCCCTGACCCCTGACCCTTGACCCTTAACCCTAACCCCTAACCCTAACCCTGACCCTTGACCCTTAACCCCTGACCCCTAACCCCTGACCCTTAACCCTTAACCCCTAACCCCTAACCCTAGCCCTTGTTTGAAACCCTAATTTGAGACACTAGCTCTTGTTTGAAACCCTAATTTGAAACCCTAGCCCTTGTTTGAAACCCTAATTTGAGACCCTAGCCCTAATTTGAAACCTTTGACCCCTGACCCTTAACCCTAACCCCTGACCCTTGACCCTTAACCCTTAACCCCTGACCCTTAACCCCTAACCCTAGCCCTTGTTTGAAACCCTAATTTGAGACACTAGCTCTTGTTTGAAACCCTAATTTGAGACACTAGCTCTTGTTTGAAACCCTAATTTGAAACCCTAGCCCTTGTTTGAAACCCTAATTTGAGACCCTAGCCCTAGTTTGAAACCCCTGACCCCTGACCCTTGACCCTTAACCCTAACCCCTAACCCTAACCCTGACCCTTGACCCTTAACCCCTGACCCCTAACCCCTGACCCTTAACCCTTAACCCCTAACCCCTAACCCTAGCCCTTGTTTGAAACCCTAATTTGAGACACTAGCTCTTGTTTGAAACCCTAATTTGAAACCCTAGCCCTTGTTTGAAACCCTAATTTGAGACCCTAGCCCTAATTTGAAACCTTTGACCCCTGACCCTTAACCCTAACCCCTGACCCTTGACCCTTAACCCTTAACCCCTGACCCTTAACCCCTAACCCTAGCACTTGTTTGAAACCCTAATTTGAGACACTAGCTCTTGTTTGAAACCCTAATTTGAGACACTAGCTCTTGTTTGAAACCCTAATTTGAAACCCTAGCCCTTGTTTGAAACCCTAATTTGAGACCCTAGCCCTAGTATGAAACTCCTGACCCCTGACCCTTGACCCTTAACCCCTGACCCTTAACCCTAACCCTAAGCCTGACCCTTGACCCTTAACCCCTGACCCTTAACCCCTGACCCTTAACCCTTAACCCCTAACCCTAGCCCTTGTTTGAAACCCTAATTTGAGACCCTAGCCCTAATTTGAAACCCCTGACCCCTGACCTCTGACCCTTGACCCTTAACCCCTGACCCTTAACCCCTGACCCTTAACCCCTGACCCTTAACCCCTAACCCCTGACCCCTGACCCCTAACCCCTAACCCTAGCCCTTGTTTGAAACCCTAATTTGAGACACTAGCTCTTGTTTGAAACCCTAATTTGAGACACTAGCTCTTGTTTGAAACCCTAATTTGAAACCCTAGCCCTTGTTTGAAACCCTAATTTGAGACCCTAGCCCTAGTTTGAAACCCCTGACCCCTGACCCTTGACCCTTAACCCCTGACCCTTAACCCTAACCCCTGACCCTTGACCCTTGACCCCTGACCCTTAACCCCTAACCCCTAACCCTAGCCTTTGTTTGAAACCCTAATTTGAGACACTAGCTCTAGTTTGAAACCCTAATTTGAAACCCTAGCCCTTGTTTGAAACCCTAATTTGAGACCCTAGCCCTAGTTTGAAACCCCTGATCCCTGACCCTTGACCCTTAACCCTAACCCTAAGCCCTAACCCTAACCCTGACCCTTAACCCCTGACCCTTAACCCTTAACCCCTAACCCTAGCCCTTTTTTGAAACCCTAATTTGAGACACTAGCTCTTGTTTGAAACCCTAATTTGAAACCCTAGCCCTTGTTTGAAACCCTAATTTGAGACCCTAGCCCTAGTTTGAAACCCCTGACCCCTGACCCTTGACCCTTAACCCATGACCCTTAACCCTAACCCCTAACCCCTGACCCCTGACCCTTGACCCTTGAACCTTAACCCTTAACCCCTAACCCTAGCCCTTGTTTGAAACCCTAATTTGAGACACTAGCTCTTGTTTGAAACCCTAATTTGAGACACTAGCTCTTGTTTGAAACCCTAATTTGAAACCCTAGCCCTTGTTTGAAACCCTAATTTGAGACCCTAGCCCTAGTTTGAAACCCCTGACCCCTGACCCTTGACCCTTAACCCCTGACCCTTAACCCTAACCCTAACCCTGACCCTTGACCCTTAACCCCTGACCCTTAACCCTTAACCCCTAACCCCTAACCCTAGCCCTTGTTTGAAACCCTAATTTGAGACACTAGCTCTTGTTTGAAACCCTAATTTGAAACACTAGCCCTTGTTTGAAACCCTAATTTGAGACCCTAGCCCTAATTTGAAACCCCTGACCCCTGACCCTTGACCCTTAACCCATGACCCTTAACCCTAACCCCTGACCCTTAACCCTTAACCCTTAACCCCTGACCCTTAACCCTTGTTTGAAACCCTAATTTGAGACACTAGCTCTTGTTTGAAACCCTAATTTGAGACACTAGCTCTAATTTGAAACCCCTGACCCTTGACCCCTGACCCTTAACCCTAACCCCTGACCCCTGACCCTTGACCCTTAACCCTTAACCCTTAACCCCTAACCCTAGCCCTTGTTTGAAACCCTAATTTGAGACACTAGCTCTTGTTTGAAACCCTAATTTGAAACACTAGCTCTTGTTTGAAACCCTAATTTGAAACCCTAGCCCTTGTTTGAAACCCTAATTTGAGACCCTAGCCCTAGTATGAAACTCCTGACCCCTGACCCTTGACCCTTAACCCCTGACCCTTAACCCTAACACCTAACCCTGACCCTTAACCCCTAACCCTAGCCCTTGTTTGAAACCCTAATTTGAGACACTAGCTCTTGTTTGAAACCCTAATTTGAGACACTAGCTCTTGTTTGAAACCCTAATTTGAAACCCTAGCCCTTGTTTGAAACCCTAATTTGAGACCCTAGCCCTAATTTGAAACCCCTGACCCCTGACCTCTGACCCTTGACCCTTAACCCCTGACCCTTAACCCCTAACCCCTGACCCCTAACCCCTAACCCTAGCCCTTGTTTGAAACCCTAATTTGAGACACTAGCTCTTGTTTGAAACCCTAATTTGAGACACTAGCTCTTGTTTGAAACCCTAATTTGAAACCCTAGCCCTTGTTTGAAACCCTAGCCCTAGTTTGAAACCCCTGACCCCTGACCCTTGACCCTTAACCCCTGACACTTAACCCTAACCCCTGACCCCTGACCCTTGACCCTTAACCCTTAACCCTTAACCCCTAACCCTAGCCCTTGTTTGAAACCCTAATTTGAGACACTAGCTCTTGTTTGAAACCCTAATTTGAAACACTAGCTCTTGTTTGAAACCCTAATTTGAAACCCTAGCCCTTGTTTGAAACCCTAATTTGAGACCCTAGCCCTAGTATGAAACTCCTGACCCCTGACCCTTGACCCTTAACCCCTGACCCTTAACCCTAACACCTAACCCTGACCCTTAACCCCTAACCCTAGCCCTTGTTTGAAACCCTAATTTGAGACACTAGCTCTTGTTTGAAACCCTAATTTGAGACACTAGCTCTTGTTTGAAACCCTAATTTGAAACCCTAGCCCTTGTTTGAAACCCTAATTTGAGACCCTAGCCCTAATTTGAAACCCCTGACCCCTGACCTCTGACCCTTGACCCTTAACCCCTGACCCTTAACCCCTAACCCCTGACCCCTAACCCCTAACCCTAGCCCTTGTTTGAAACCCTAATTTGAGACACTAGCTCTTGTTTGAAACCCTAATTTGAGACACTAGCTCTTGTTTGAAACCCTAATTTGAAACCCTAGCCCTTGTTTGAAACCCTAGCCCTAGTTTGAAACCCCTGACCCCTGACCCTTGACCCTTAACCCCTGACACTTAACCCTAACCCCTGACCCTTGACCCCTGACCCTTAACCCCTAACCCTAGCCTTTGTTTGAAACCCTAATTTGAGACACTAGCTCTTGTTTGAAACCCTAATTTGAAACCCTAGCCTCTTTTGAAACCCGAATTTGAGACCCTAGCCCTAATTTGAAACCCCTGACCCCTGACCTCTGACCCTTGACCCCTGACCCTTGACCCCTGACCACTGACCACTGACCACTGACCCCTAACCCCTAACCCTAGCCCTTGTTTGAAACCCTAATTTGAGACACTAGCTCTTGTGTGAAACCCTAATTTGGGACACTAGCCCTAATTTGAAACTCCTGACCCCTGACCTCTGACCCTTGACCCCTGACCCTTGACCCCTGACCCCTAACCCCTAACCCTAGCCCTTGTTTGAAACCCTAATTTGAGACACTAGCTCTTGTGTGAAACCCTAATTTGAGACACTAGCTCTAGTTTGAAACCCTAATTTGAAACCCTAGCCCTTGTTTGAAACCCTAATTTGAGACCCTAGCCCTAGTTTGAAACCCCTGATCCCTGACCCTTGACCCTTAACCCCTGACCCTTAACCCTAACCCTAAGCCCTAACCCTAACCCTGACCCTTAACCCCTGACCCTTAACCCTTAACCCCTAACCCTAGCCCTTTTTTGAAACCCTAATTTGAGACACTAGCTCTTGTTTGAAACCCTAATTTGAGACACTAGCTCTTGTTTGAAACCCTAATTTGAAACCCTAGCCCTTGTTTGAAACCCTAATTTGAGACCCTAGCCCTAGTTTGAAACCCCTGACCCCTGACCCTTGACCCTTAACCCCTGACCCTTGACCCTTGACCCCTGACCCCTAACCCTAGCCTTTGTTTGAAACCCTAATTTGAGACACTAGCTCTTGTTTGAAACCCTAATTTGAAACCCTAGCCTCTTTTGAAACCCGAATTTGAGACCCTAGCCCTAATTTGAAACTCCTGACCCCTGACCTCTGACCCTTGACCCCTGACCCTTGACCCCTGACCCCTAACCCCTAACCCTAGCCCTTGTTTGAAACCCTAATTTGAGACCCTAGCCCTAGTTTGAAACCCCTGACCCCTGACCCTT
Organism: Leptonotus elevatus; assembly: GCF_054856555.1. Lineage (NCBI taxonomy): Eukaryota > Metazoa > Chordata > Actinopteri > Syngnathiformes > Syngnathidae > Leptonotus > Leptonotus elevatus. Next base: position 2,097,244 of record NC_141260.1, on the reverse strand, counting down.
GACCCTTAACCCTAACCCCTAACCCTAACCCTGACCCTTGACCCTTAACCCCTGACCCTTAACCCCTGACCTTTAACCCCTGACCCTTAACCCCTAACCCCTAACCCTAGCCCTTGTTTGAAACCCTAATTTGAGACATTAGCTCTTGTTTGAAACCCTAATTTGAAACCCTAGCCCTTGTTTGAAACCCTAATTTGAGAACCTAGCCCTAATTTGAAACCCCTGACCCTTAACCCTAACCCCTGACCCTTGACCCTTAACCCTTAACCCCTGACCCTTAACCCCTAACCCTAGCCCTTGTTTGAAACCCTAATTTGAGACACTAGCTCTTGTTTGAAACCCTAATTTGAGACACTAGCTCTAGTTTGAAACCCTAATTTGAAACCCTAGCCCTTGTTTGAAACCCTAATTTGAGACCCTAGCCCTAGTATGAAACTCCTGACCCCTGACCCTTGACCCTTAACCCCTGACCCTTAACCCCTGACCCTTAACCCTTAACCCCTAACCCCTAACCCTAGCCCTTGTTTGAAACCCTAATTTGAGACACTAGCTCTTGTTTGAAACTCTAATTTGAAACACTAGCCCTTGTTTGAAACCCTAATTTGAGACCCTAGCCCTAATTTGAAACCCCTGACCCCTGACCTCTGACCCTTGACCCTTAACCCCTGACCCTTAACCCTTAACCCCTGACCCTTAACCCCTAACCCCTGACCCCTGACCCCTAACCCTAGCCCTTGTTTGAAACCCTAATTTGAGACACTAGCTCTTGTTTGAAACCCTAATTTGAGACACTAGCTCTTGTTTGAAACCCTAATTTGAAACCCTAGCCCTTGTTTGAAACCCTAATTTGAGACCCTAGCCCTAGTTTGAAACCCCTGACCCCTGACCCTTGACCCTTAACCCCTGACCCTTAACCCTAACCCCTGACCCTTGACCCTTGACCCCTGACCCTTAACCCCTAACCCCTAACCCTAGCCTTTGTTTGAAACCCTAATTTGAGACACTAGCTCTTGTTTGAAACCCTAATTTGAGACACTAGCTCTTGTTTGAAACCCTAATTTGAAACCCTAGCCCTTGTTTGAAACCCTAATTTGAGACCCTAGCCCTAATTTGAAACCCCTGACCCCTGACCTCTGACCCTTGACCCTTAACCCCTGACCCTTAACCCTTAACCCCTGACCCTTAACCCCTAACCCCTGACCCCTGACCCCTAACCCTAGCCCTTGTTTGAAACCCTAATTTGAGACACTAGCTCTTGTTTGAAACCCTAATTTGAGACACTAGCTCTTGTTTGAAACCCTAATTTGAGACCCTAGCCCTAGTTTGAAACCCCTGACCCTTGACCCTTAACCCCTGACCCTTAACCCTAACCCCTGACCCTTGCCCCTTGACCCCTGACCCTTAACCCTTAACCCCTAACCCCTAACCCTAGCCTTTTTTTGAAACCCTAATTTGAGACACTAGCTCTTGTTTGAAACCCTAATTTGAAACCCTAGCCTCTTTTGAAACCCGAATTTGAGACCCTAGCCCTAATTTGAAAACCCTGACCCCTGACCTCTGACCCTTGACCCTTGACCCTTGACCCCTGACCATTGACCCCTGACCCCTAACCCCTAACCCTAGCCCTTGTTTGAAACCCTAATTTGAGACACTAGCTCTTGTTTGAAACCCTAATTTGAGACACTAGCTCTTGTTTGAAACCCTAATTTGAAACCCTAGCCCTTGTTTGAAACCCTAATTTGAGACCCTAGCCCTAGTTTGAAACCCCTGACCCCTGACCCTTGACCCTTAACCCTAACCCCTAACCCTAACCCTGACCCTTGACCCTTAACCCCTGACCCCTAACCCCTGACCCTTAACCCTTAACCCCTAACCCCTAACCCTAGCCCTTGTTTGAAACCCTAATTTGAGACACTAGCTCTTGTTTGAAACCCTAATTTGAAACCCTAGCCCTTGTTTGAAACCCTAATTTGAGACCCTAGCCCTAATTTGAAACCTTTGACCCCTGACCCTTAACCCTAACCCCTGACCCTTGACCCTTAACCCTTAACCCCTGACCCTTAACCCCTAACCCTAGCCCTTGTTTGAAACCCTAATTTGAGACACTAGCTCTTGTTTGAAACCCTAATTTGAGACACTAGCTCTTGTTTGAAACCCTAATTTGAAACCCTAGCCCTTGTTTGAAACCCTAATTTGAGACCCTAGCCCTAGTTTGAAACCCCTGACCCCTGACCCTTGACCCTTAACCCTAACCCCTAACCCTAACCCTGACCCTTGACCCTTAACCCCTGACCCCTAACCCCTGACCCTTAACCCTTAACCCCTAACCCCTAACCCTAGCCCTTGTTTGAAACCCTAATTTGAGACACTAGCTCTTGTTTGAAACCCTAATTTGAAACCCTAGCCCTTGTTTGAAACCCTAATTTGAGACCCTAGCCCTAATTTGAAACCTTTGACCCCTGACCCTTAACCCTAACCCCTGACCCTTGACCCTTAACCCTTAACCCCTGACCCTTAACCCCTAACCCTAGCACTTGTTTGAAACCCTAATTTGAGACACTAGCTCTTGTTTGAAACCCTAATTTGAGACACTAGCTCTTGTTTGAAACCCTAATTTGAAACCCTAGCCCTTGTTTGAAACCCTAATTTGAGACCCTAGCCCTAGTATGAAACTCCTGACCCCTGACCCTTGACCCTTAACCCCTGACCCTTAACCCTAACCCTAAGCCTGACCCTTGACCCTTAACCCCTGACCCTTAACCCCTGACCCTTAACCCTTAACCCCTAACCCTAGCCCTTGTTTGAAACCCTAATTTGAGACCCTAGCCCTAATTTGAAACCCCTGACCCCTGACCTCTGACCCTTGACCCTTAACCCCTGACCCTTAACCCCTGACCCTTAACCCCTGACCCTTAACCCCTAACCCCTGACCCCTGACCCCTAACCCCTAACCCTAGCCCTTGTTTGAAACCCTAATTTGAGACACTAGCTCTTGTTTGAAACCCTAATTTGAGACACTAGCTCTTGTTTGAAACCCTAATTTGAAACCCTAGCCCTTGTTTGAAACCCTAATTTGAGACCCTAGCCCTAGTTTGAAACCCCTGACCCCTGACCCTTGACCCTTAACCCCTGACCCTTAACCCTAACCCCTGACCCTTGACCCTTGACCCCTGACCCTTAACCCCTAACCCCTAACCCTAGCCTTTGTTTGAAACCCTAATTTGAGACACTAGCTCTAGTTTGAAACCCTAATTTGAAACCCTAGCCCTTGTTTGAAACCCTAATTTGAGACCCTAGCCCTAGTTTGAAACCCCTGATCCCTGACCCTTGACCCTTAACCCTAACCCTAAGCCCTAACCCTAACCCTGACCCTTAACCCCTGACCCTTAACCCTTAACCCCTAACCCTAGCCCTTTTTTGAAACCCTAATTTGAGACACTAGCTCTTGTTTGAAACCCTAATTTGAAACCCTAGCCCTTGTTTGAAACCCTAATTTGAGACCCTAGCCCTAGTTTGAAACCCCTGACCCCTGACCCTTGACCCTTAACCCATGACCCTTAACCCTAACCCCTAACCCCTGACCCCTGACCCTTGACCCTTGAACCTTAACCCTTAACCCCTAACCCTAGCCCTTGTTTGAAACCCTAATTTGAGACACTAGCTCTTGTTTGAAACCCTAATTTGAGACACTAGCTCTTGTTTGAAACCCTAATTTGAAACCCTAGCCCTTGTTTGAAACCCTAATTTGAGACCCTAGCCCTAGTTTGAAACCCCTGACCCCTGACCCTTGACCCTTAACCCCTGACCCTTAACCCTAACCCTAACCCTGACCCTTGACCCTTAACCCCTGACCCTTAACCCTTAACCCCTAACCCCTAACCCTAGCCCTTGTTTGAAACCCTAATTTGAGACACTAGCTCTTGTTTGAAACCCTAATTTGAAACACTAGCCCTTGTTTGAAACCCTAATTTGAGACCCTAGCCCTAATTTGAAACCCCTGACCCCTGACCCTTGACCCTTAACCCATGACCCTTAACCCTAACCCCTGACCCTTAACCCTTAACCCTTAACCCCTGACCCTTAACCCTTGTTTGAAACCCTAATTTGAGACACTAGCTCTTGTTTGAAACCCTAATTTGAGACACTAGCTCTAATTTGAAACCCCTGACCCTTGACCCCTGACCCTTAACCCTAACCCCTGACCCCTGACCCTTGACCCTTAACCCTTAACCCTTAACCCCTAACCCTAGCCCTTGTTTGAAACCCTAATTTGAGACACTAGCTCTTGTTTGAAACCCTAATTTGAAACACTAGCTCTTGTTTGAAACCCTAATTTGAAACCCTAGCCCTTGTTTGAAACCCTAATTTGAGACCCTAGCCCTAGTATGAAACTCCTGACCCCTGACCCTTGACCCTTAACCCCTGACCCTTAACCCTAACACCTAACCCTGACCCTTAACCCCTAACCCTAGCCTTTGTTTGAAACCCTAATTTGAGACACTAGCTCTTGTTTGAAACCCTAATTTGAGACACTAGCTCTTGTTTGAAACCCTAATTTGAAACCCTAGCCCTTGTTTGAAACCCTAATTTGAGACCCTAGCCCTAATTTGAAACCCCTGACCTCTGACCCTTGACCCTTAACCCCTGACCCTTAACCCCTAACCCCTGACCCCTAACCCTAGCCCTTGTTTGAAACCCTAATTTGAGACACTAGCTCTTGTTTGAAACCCTAATTTGAGACACTAGCTCTTGTTTGAAACCCTAATTTGAAACCCTAGCCCTTGTTTGAAACCCTAGCCCTAGTTTGAAACCCCTGACCCCTGACCCTTGACCCTTAACCCCTGACACTTAACCCTAACCCCTGACCCTTGACCCCTGACCCTTAACCCCTAACCCTAGCCTTTGTTTGAAACCCTAATTTGAGACACTAGCTCTTGTTTGAAACCCTAATTTGAAACCCTAGCCTCTTTTGAAACCCGAATTTGAGACCCTAGCCCTAATTTGAAACCCCTGACCCCTGACCTCTGACCCTTGACCCCTGACCCTTGACCCCTGACCACTGACCCCTAACCCCTAACCCTAGCCCTTGTTTGAAACCCTAATTTGAGACACTAGCTCTTGTGTGAAACCCTAATTTGGGACACTAGCTCTAGTTTGAAACCCTAATTTGAAACCCTAGCCCTTGTTTGAAACCCTAATTTGAGACCCTATCCCTAGTTTGAAACCCCTGACCCCTGACCCTTGACCCTTAACCCCTGACCCTTAACCCTAACCCCTGACCCTTGACCCTTGACCCTTAACCCCTAACCCTAGCCCTTGTTTGAAACCCTAATTTGAGACACTAGCTCTTGTTTGAAACCCTAATTTGAGACCCTAGCCCAAATTTGAAACCCCTGACCCCTGACCCTTGACCCTTAACCCCTGACCCTTAACCCTAACCCCTGACCCTTGAACCTTAACCCCTAACCCTAGCCCTTGTTTGAAACCCTAATTTGAGACACTAGCTCTTGTTTGAAACCCTAATTTGAGACACTAGCTCTTGTTTGAAACCCTAATTTGAGACACTAGCTCTTGTTTGAAACCCTAATTTGAAACCCTAGCCCTTGTTTGAAACCTTAATTTGAGACCCTAGCCCTAGTATGAAACTCCTGACCCCTGACCGTTGACCCTTAACCCCTGACCCTTAACCCTAACCCTAACCCCTAACCCTGACCCTTGACCCTTAACCCCTGACCCTTAACCCCTGACCCTTAACCCCTAACCCTAGCCCTTGTTTGAAACCCTAATTTGAGACACTAGCTCTTGTTTGAAACTCTAATTTGAAACACTAGCCCTTGTTTGAAACCCTAATTTGAGACCCTAGCCCTAATTTGAAACCCCTGACCCCTGACCTCTGACCCTTGACCCTTAACCCCTGACCCTTAACCCTTAACCCCTGACCCTTAACCCCTAACCCCTGACCCCTGACCCCTAACCCTAGCCCTTGTTTGAAACCCTAATTTGAGACACTAGCTCTTGTTTGAAACCCTAATTTGAGACACTAGCTCTTGTTTGAAACCCTAATTTGAAACCCTAGCCCTTGTTTGAAACCCTAATTTGAGACCCTAGCCCTAGTTTGAAACCCCTGACCCCTGACCCTTGACCCTTAACCCCTGACCCTTAACCCTAACCCCTGACCCTTGACCCTTGACCCCTGACCCTTAACCCCTAACCCCTAACCCTAGCCTTTGTTTGAAACCCTAATTTGAGACACTAGCTCTTGTTTGAAACCCTAATTTGAGACACTAGCTCTTGTTTGAAACCCTAATTTGAAACCCTAGCCCTTGTTTGAAACCCTAATTTGAGACCCTAGCCCTAATTTGAAACCCCTGACCCCTGACCTCTGACCCTTGACCCTTAACCCCTGACCCTTAACCCTTAACCCCTGAGCCTTAACCCCTAACCCTAGCCCTTGTTTGAAACCCTAATTTGAGACACTAGCTCTTGTTTGAAACCCTAATTTGAGACACTAGCTCTTGTTTGAAACCCTAATTTGAAACCCTAGCCCTTGTTTGAAACCCTAATTTGAGACCCTAGCCCTAATTTGAAACCCCTGACCCCTGACCTCTGACCCTTGACCCTTAACCCCTGACCCTTAACCCTTAACCCCTGACCCTTAACCCCTAACCCCTGACCCCTGACCCCTAACCCTAGCCCTTGTTTGAAACCCTAATTTGAGACACTAGCTCTTGTTTGAAACCCTAATTTGAGACACTAGCTCTTGTTTGAAACCCTAATTTGAGACCCTAGCCCTAGTTTGAAACCCCTGACCCTTGACCCTTAACCCCTGACCCTTAACCCTAACCCCTGACCCTTGCCCCTTGACCCCTGACCCTTAACCCTTAACCCCTAACCCCTAACCCTAGCCTTTTTTTGAAACCCTAATTTGAGACACTAGCTCTTGTTTGAAACCCTAATTTGAAACCCTAGCCTCTTTTGAAACCCGAATTTGAGACCCTAGCCCTAATTTGAAAACCCTGACCCCTGACCTCTGACCCTTGACCCTTGACCCTTGACCCCTGACCATTGACCCCTGACCCCTAACCCCTAACCCTAGCCCTTGTTTGAAACCCTAATTTGAGACACTAGCTCTTGTTTGAAACCCTAATTTGAGACACTAGCTCTTGTTTGAAACCCTAATTTGAAACCCTAGCCCTTGTTTGAAACCCTAATTTGAGACCCTAGCCCTAGTTTGAAACCCCTGACCCCTGACCCTTGACCCTTAACCCTAACCCCTAACCCTAACCCTGACCCTTGACCCTTAACCCCTGACCCCTAACCCCTGACCCTTAACCCTTAACCCCTAACCCCTAACCCTAGCCCTTGTTTGAAACCCTAATTTGAGACACTAGCTCTTGTTTGAAACCCTAATTTGAAACCCTAGCCCTTGTTTGAAACCCTAATTTGAGACCCTAGCCCTAATTTGAAACCTTTGACCCCTGACCCTTAACCCTAACCCCTGACCCTTGACCCTTAACCCTTAACCCCTGACCCTTAACCCCTAACCCTAGCACTTGTTTGAAACCCTAATTTGAGACACTAGCTCTTGTTTGAAACCCTAATTTGAGACACTAGCTCTTGTTTGAAACCCTAATTTGAAACCCTAGCCCTTGTTTGAAACCCTAATTTGAGACCCTAGCCCTAGTATGAAACTCCTGACCCCTGACCCTTGACCCTTAACCCCTGACCCTTAACCCTAACCCTAAGCCTGACCCTTGACCCTTAACCCCTGACCCTTAACCCCTGACCCTTAACCCTTAACCCCTAACCCTAGCCCTTGTTTGAAACCCTAATTTGAGACCCTAGCCCTAATTTGAAACCCCTGACCCCTGACCTCTGACCCTTGACCCTTAACCCCTGACCCTTAACCCCTGACCCTTAACCCCTGACCCTTAACCCCTAACCCCTGACCCCTGACCCCTAACCCCTAACCCTAGCCCTTGTTTGAAACCCTAATTTGAGACACTAGCTCTTGTTTGAAACCCTAATTTGAGACACTAGCTCTTGTTTGAAACCCTAATTTGAAACCCTAGCCCTTGTTTGAAACCCTAATTTGAGACCCTAGCCCTAGTTTGAAACCCCTGACCCCTGACCCTTGACCCTTAACCCCTGACCCTTAACCCTAACCCCTGACCCTTGACCCTTGACCCCTGACCCTTAACCCCTAACCCCTAACCCTAGCCTTTGTTTGAAACCCTAATTTGAGACACTAGCTCTAGTTTGAAACCCTAATTTGAAACCCTAGCCCTTGTTTGAAACCCTAATTTGAGACCCTAGCCCTAGTTTGAAACCCCTGATCCCTGACCCTTGACCCTTAACCCTAACCCTAAGCCCTAACCCTAACCCTGACCCTTAACCCCTGACCCTTAACCCTTAACCCCTAACCCTAGCCCTTTTTTGAAACCCTAATTTGAGACACTAGCTCTTGTTTGAAACCCTAATTTGAAACCCTAGCCCTTGTTTGAAACCCTAATTTGAGACCCTAGCCCTAGTTTGAAACCCCTGACCCCTGACCCTTGACCCTTAACCCATGACCCTTAACCCTAACCCCTAACCCCTGACCCCTGACCCTTGACTTTTGAACCTTAACCCTTAACCCCTAACCCTAGCCCTTGTTTGAAACCCTAATTTGAGACACTAGCTCTTGTTTGAAACCCTAATTTGAGACACTAGCTCTTGTTTGAAACCCTAATTTGAAACCCTAGCCCTTGTTTGAAACCCTAATTTGAGACCCTAGCCCTAGTTTGAAACCCCTGACCCCTGACCCTTGACCCTTAACCCCTGACCCTTAACCCTAACCCTAACCCTGACCCTTGACCCTTAACCCCTGACCCTTAACCCTTAACCCCTAACCCCTAACCCTAGCCCTTGTTTGAAACCCTAATTTGAGACACTAGCTCTTGTTTGAAACCCTAATTTGAAACACTAGCCCTTGTTTGAAACCCTAATTTGAGACCCTAGCCCTAATTTGAAACCCCTGACCCCTGACCCTTGACCCTTAACCCATGACCCTTAACCCTAACCCCTGACCCTTAACCCTTAACCCCTGACACTTAACCCTAACCCCTGACCCTTGACCCCTGACCCTTAACCCCTAACCCTAGCCTTTGTTTGAAACCCTAATTTGAGACACTAGCTCTTGTTTGAAACCCTAATTTGAAACCCTAGCCTCTTTTGAAACCCGAATTTGAGACCCTAGCCCTAATTTGAAACCCCTGACCCCTGACCTCTGACCCTTGACCCCTGACCCTTGACCCCTGACCACTGACCCCTAACCCCTAACCCTAGCCCTTGTTTGAAACCCTAATTTGAGACACTAGCTCTTGTGTGAAACCCTAATTTGGGACACTAGCTCTAGTTTGAAACCCTAATTTGAAACCCTAGCCCTTGTTTGAAACCCTAATTTGAGACCCTATCCCTAGTTTGAAACCCCTGACCCCTGACCCTTGACCCTTAACCCCTGACCCTTAACCCTAACCCTAAGCCCTAACCCTGACCCTTGACCCTTAACCCCTGACCCTTAACCCTTAACCCCTAACCCCTAACCCTAGCCCTTGTTTGAAACCCTAATTTGAGACACTAGCTCTTGTTTGAAACCCTAATTTGAAACCCTAGCCCTTGTTTGAAACCCTAATTTGAGACCCTAGCCCAAATTTGAAACCCCTGACCCCTGACCCTTGACCCTTAACCCCTGACCCTTAACCCTAACCCCTGACCCTTGAACCTTAACCCCTAACCCTAGCCCTTGTTTGAAACCCTAATTTGAGACACTAGCTCTTGTTTGAAACCCTAATTTGAGACACTAGCTCTTGTTTGAAACCCTAATTTGAGACACTAGCTCTTGTTTGAAACCCTAATTTGAAACCCTAGCCCTTGTTTGAAACCCTAATTTGAGACCCTAGCCCTAGTATGAAACTCCTGACCCCTGACCGTTGACCCTTAACCCCTGACCCTTAACCCTAACCCTAACCCCTAACCCTGACCCTTGACCCTTAACCCCTGACCCTTAACCCCTGACCCTTAACCCCTGACCCTTAACCCCTAACCCTAGCCCTTGTTTGAAACCCTAATTTGAGACACTAGCTCTTGTTTGAAACCCTAATTTGAAACCCTAGCCCTTGTTTGAAACCCTAATTTAAGACCCTAGCCCTAATTTTAAACCCCTGACCCCTGACCTCTGACCCTTGACCCTTAACCCCTGACCCCTGACCCCTAACCCCTAACCCTAGCCCTTGTTTGAAACCCTAATTTGAGACACTAGCTCTTGTTTGAAACCCTAATTTGAGACACTAGCTCTTGTTTGAAACCCTAATTTGAGACACTAGCTCTTGTTTGAAACCCTAATTTGAAACCCTAGCCTCTTTTGAAACCCGAATTTGAGACCCTAGCCCTAATTTGAAACCCCTGACCCCTGACCTCTGACCCTTGACCCTTGACCCCTGACCCCTGACCCCTGACCCTTGACCCCTGACACTTGACCCCTGACCCCTGACCCCTAACCCCTAACCCTAGCCCTTGTTTGAAACCCTAATTTGAGACACTAGCTCTTGTGTGAAACCCTAATTTGAGACACTAGCTCTAGTTTGAAACCCTAATTTGAAACCCTAGCCCTTGTTTGAAACCCTAATTTGAGACCCTAGCCCTAGTTTGAAACCCCTGACCCCTGACCCTTGACCCTTAACCCCTGACCCTTAACCCTAACCCTAAGCCCTAACCCTAACCCTGACCCTTGACCCTTAACCCTTAACCCCTAACCCCTAACCCTAGCCCTTGTTTGAAACCCTAATTTGAGACACTAGCTCTTGTTTGAAACCCTAATTTGAAACCCTAGCCCTTGTTTGAAACCCTAATTTGAGACCCTAGCCCTAATTTGAAACCCCTGACCCCTGACCCTTGACCCTTAACCCCTGACCCTTAACCCTAACCCCTGACCCTTGACCCTTGACCCTTAACCCCTAACCCTAGCCCTTGTTTGAAACCCTAATTTGAGACACTAGCTCTTGTTTGAAACCCTAATTTGAGACCCTAGCCCAAATTTGAAACCCCTGACCCCTGACCCTTGACCCTTAACCCCTGACCCTTAACCCTAACCCCTGACCCTTGAACCTTAACCCCTAACCCTAGCCCTTGTTTGAAACCCTAATTTGAGACACTAGCTCTTGTTTGAAACCCTAATTTGAGACACTAGCTCTTGTTTGAAACCCTAATTTGAGACACTAGCTCTTGTTTGAAACCCTAATTTGAAACCCTAGCCCTTGTTTGAAACCTTAATTTGAGACCCTAGCCCTAGTATGAAACTCCTGACCCCTGACCGTTGACCCTTAACCCCTGACCCTTAACCCTAACCCTAACCCCTAACCCTGACCCTTGACCCTTAACCCCTGACCCTTAACCCCTGACCCTTAACCCCTGACCCTTAACCCCTAACCCTAGCCCTTGTTTGAAACCCTAATTTGAGACACTAGCTCTTGTTTGAAACTCTAATTTGAAACACTAGCCCTTGTTTGAAACCCTAATTTGAGACCCTAGCCCTAATTTGAAACCCCTGACCCCTGACCTCTGACCCTTGACCCTTAACCCCTGACCCTTAACCCTTAACCCCTGACCCTTAACCCCTAACCCCTGACCCCTGACCCCTAACCCTAGCCCTTGTTTGAAACCCTAATTTGAGACACTAGCTCTTGTTTGAAACCCTAATTTGAGACACTAGCTCTTGTTTGAAACCCTAATTTGAAACCCTAGCCCTTGTTTGAAACCCTAATTTGAGACCCTAGCCCTAGTTTGAAACCCCTGACCCCTGACCCTTGACCCTTAACCCCTGACCCTTAACCCTAACCCCTGACCCTTGACCCTTGACCCCTGACCCTTAACCCCTAACCCCTAACCCTAGCCTTTGTTTGAAACCCTAATTTGAGACACTAGCTCTTGTTTGAAACCCTAATTTGAGACACTAGCTCTTGTTTGAAACCCTAATTTGAAACCCTAGCCCTTGTTTGAAACCCTAATTTGAGACCCTAGCCCTAATTTGAAACCCCTGACCCCTGACCTCTGACCCTTGACCCTTAACCCCTGACCCTTAACCCTTAACCCCTGAGCCTTAACCCCTAACCCTAGCCCTTGTTTGAAACCCTAATTTGAGACACTAGCTCTTGTTTGAAACCCTAATTTGAGACACTAGCTCTTGTTTGAAACCCTAATTTGAAACCCTAGCCCTTGTTTGAAACCCTAATTTGAGACCCTAGCCCTAATTTGAAACCCCTGACCCCTGACCTCTGACCCTTGACCCTTAACCCCTGACCCTTAACCCTTAACCCCTGACCCTTAACCCCTAACCCCTGACCCCTGACCCCTAACCCTAGCCCTTGTTTGAAACCCTAATTTGAGACACTAGCTCTTGTTTGAAACCCTAATTTGAGACACTAGCTCTTGTTTGAAACCCTAATTTGAGACCCTAGCCCTAGTTTGAAACCCCTGACCCTTGACCCTTAACCCCTGACCCTTAACCCTAACCCCTGACCCTTGCCCCTTGACCCCTGACCCTTAACCCTTAACCCCTAACCCCTAACCCTAGCCTTTTTTTGAAACCCTAATTTGAGACACTAGCTCTTGTTTGAAACCCTAATTTGAAACCCTAGCCTCTTTTGAAACCCGAATTTGAGACCCTAGCCCTAATTTGAAAACCCTGACCCCTGACCTCTGACCCTTGACCCTTGACCCTTGACCCCTGACCATTGACCCCTGACCCCTAACCCCTAACCCTAGCCCTTGTTTGAAACCCTAATTTGAGACACTAGCTCTTGTTTGAAACCCTAATTTGAGACACTAGCTCTTGTTTGAAACCCTAATTTGAAACCCTAGCCCTTGTTTGAAACCCTAATTTGAGACCCTAGCCCTAGTTTGAAACCCCTGACCCCTGACCCTTGACCCTTAACCCTAACCCCTAACCCTAACCCTGACCCTTGACCCTTAACCCCTGACCCCTAACCCCTGACCCTTAACCCTTAACCCCTAACCCCTAACCCTAGCCCTTGTTTGAAACCCTAATTTGAGACACTAGCTCTTGTTTGAAACCCTAATTTGAAACCCTAGCCCTTGTTTGAAACCCTAATTTGAGACCCTAGCCCTAATTTGAAACCTTTGACCCCTGACCCTTAACCCTAACCCCTGACCCTTGACCCTTAACCCTTAACCCCTGACCCTTAACCCCTAACCCTAGCACTTGTTTGAAACCCTAATTTGAGACACTAGCTCTTGTTTGAAACCCTAATTTGAGACACTAGCTCTTGTTTGAAACCCTAATTTGAAACCCTAGCCCTTGTTTGAAACCCTAATTTGAGACCCTAGCCCTAGTATGAAACTCCTGACCCCTGACCCTTGACCCTTAACCCCTGACCCTTAACCCTAACCCTAAGCCTGACCCTTGACCCTTAACCCCTGACCCTTAACCCCTGACCCTTAACCCTTAACCCCTAACCCTAGCCCTTGTTTGAAACCCTAATTTGAGACCCTAGCCCTAATTTGAAACCCCTGACCCCTGACCTCTGACCCTTGACCCTTAACCCCTGACCCTTAACCCCTGACCCTTAACCCCTGACCCTTAACCCCTAACCCCTGACCCCTGACCCCTAACCCCTAACCCTAGCCCTTGTTTGAAACCCTAATTTGAGACACTAGCTCTTGTTTGAAACCCTAATTTGAGACACTAGCTCTTGTTTGAAACCCTAATTTGAAACCCTAGCCCTTGTTTGAAACCCTAATTTGAGACCCTAGCCCTAGTTTGAAACCCCTGACCCCTGACCCTTGACCCTTAACCCCTGACCCTTAACCCTAACCCCTGACCCTTGACCCTTGACCCCTGACCCTTAACCCCTAACCCCTAACCCTAGCCTTTGTTTGAAACCCTAATTTGAGACACTAGCTCTAGTTTGAAACCCTAATTTGAAACCCTAGCCCTTGTTTGAAACCCTAATTTGAGACCCTAGCCCTAGTTTGAAACCCCTGATCCCTGACCCTTGACCCTTAACCCTAACCCTAAGCCCTAACCCTAACCCTGACCCTTAACCCCTGACCCTTAACCCTTAACCCCTAACCCTAGCCCTTTTTTGAAACCCTAATTTGAGACACTAGCTCTTGTTTGAAACCCTAATTTGAAACCCTAGCCCTTGTTTGAAACCCTAATTTGAGACCCTAGCCCTAGTTTGAAACCCCTGACCCCTGACCCTTGACCCTTAACCCATGACCCTTAACCCTAACCCCTAACCCCTGACCCCTGACCCTTGACTTTTGAACCTTAACCCTTAACCCCTAACCCTAGCCCTTGTTTGAAACCCTAATTTGAGACACTAGCTCTTGTTTGAAACCCTAATTTGAGACACTAGCTCTTGTTTGAAACCCTAATTTGAAACCCTAGCCCTTGTTTGAAACCCTAATTTGAGACCCTAGCCCTAGTTTGAAACCCCTGACCCCTGACCCTTGACCCTTAACCCCTGACCCTTAACCCTAACCCTAACCCTGACCCTTGACCCTTAACCCCTGACCCTTAACCCTTAACCCCTAACCCCTAACCCTAGCCCTTGTTTGAAACCCTAATTTGAGACACTAGCTCTTGTTTGAAACCCTAATTTGAAACACTAGCCCTTGTTTGAAACCCTAATTTGAGACCCTAGCCCTAATTTGAAACCCCTGACCCCTGACCCTTGACCCTTAACCCATGACCCTTAACCCTAACCCCTGACCCTTAACCCTTAACCCTTAACCCCTGACCCTTAACCCTTGTTTGAAACCCTAATTTGAGACACTAGCTCTTGTTTGAAACCCTAATTTGAGACACTAGCTCTAATTTGAAACCCCTGACCCTTGACCCCTGACCCTTAACCCTAACCCCTGACCCCTGACCCTTGACCCTTAACCCTTAACCCTTAACCCCTAACCCTAGCCCTTGTTTGAAACCCTAATTTGAGACACTAGCTCTTGTTTGAAACCCTAATTTGAAACACTAGCTCTTGTTTGAAACCCTAATTTGAAACCCTAGCCCTTGTTTGAAACCCTAATTTGAGACCCTAGCCCTAGTATGAAACTCCTGACCCCTGACCCTTGACCCTTAACCCCTGACCCTTAACCCTAACACCTAACCCTGACCCTTAACCCCTAACCCTAGCCTTTGTTTGAAACCCTAATTTGAGACACTAGCTCTTGTTTGAAACCCTAATTTGAGACACTAGCTCTTGTTTGAAACCCTAATTTGAAACCCTAGCCCTTGTTTGAAACCCTAATTTGAGACCCTAGCCCTAATTTGAAACCCCTGACCTCTGACCCTTGACCCTTAACCCCTGACCCTTAACCCCTAACCCCTGACCCCTAACCCTAGCCCTTGTTTGAAACCCTAATTTGAGACACTAGCTCTTGTTTGAAACCCTAATTTGAGACACTAGCTCTTGTTTGAAACCCTAATTTGAAACCCTAGCCCTTGTTTGAAACCCTAGCCCTAGTTTGAAACCCCTGACCCCTGACCCTTGACCCTTAACCCCTGACACTTAACCCTAACCCCTGACCCTTGACCCCTGACCCTTAACCCCTAACCCTAGCCTTTGTTTGAAACCCTAATTTGAGACACTAGCTCTTGTTTGAAACCCTAATTTGAAACCCTAGCCTCTTTTGAAACCCGAATTTGAGACCCTAGCCCTAATTTGAAACCCCTGACCCCTGACCTCTGACCCTTGACCCCTGACCCTTGACCCCTGACCACTGACCCCTAACCCCTAACCCTAGCCCTTGTTTGAAACCCTAATTTGAGACACTAGCTCTTGTGTGAAACCCTAATTTGGGACACTAGCTCTAGTTTGAAACCCTAATTTGAAACCCTAGCCCTTGTTTGAAACCCTAATTTGAGACCCTATCCCTAGTTTGAAACCCCTGACCCCTGACCCTTGACCCTTAACCCCTGACCCTTAACCCTAACCCTAAGCCCTAACCCTGACCCTTGACCCTTAACCCCTGACCCTTAACCCTTAACCCCTAACCCCTAACCCTAGCCCTTGTTTGAAACCCTAATTTGAGACACTAGCTCTTGTTTGAAACCCTAATTTGAAACCCTAGCCCTTGTTTGAAACCCTAATTTGAGACCCTAGCCCAAATTTGAAACCCCTGACCCCTGACCCTTGACCCTTAACCCCTGACCCTTAACCCTAACCCCTGACCCTTGAACCTTAACCCCTAACCCTAGCCCTTGTTTGAAACCCTAATTTGAGACACTAGCTCTTGTTTGAAACCCTAATTTGAGACACTAGCTCTTGTTTGAAACCCTAATTTGAGACACTAGCTCTTGTTTGAAACCCTAATTTGAAACCCTAGCCCTTGTTTGAAACCCTAATTTGAGACCCTAGCCCTAGTATGAAACTCCTGACCCCTGACCGTTGACCCTTAACCCCTGACCCTTAACCCTAACCCTAACCCCTAACCCTGACCCTTGACCCTTAACCCCTGACCCTTAACCCCTGACCCTTAACCCCTGACCCTTAACCCCTAACCCTAGCCCTTGTTTGAAACCCTAATTTGAGACACTAGCTCTTGTTTGAAACCCTAATTTGAAACCCTAGCCCTTGTTTGAAACCCTAATTTAAGACCCTAGCCCTAATTTTAAACCCCTGACCCCTGACCTCTGACCCTTGACCCTTAACCCCTGACCCCTGACCCCTAACCCCTAACCCTAGCCCTTGTTTGAAACCCTAATTTGAGACACTAGCTCTTGTTTGAAACCCTAATTTGAGACACTAGCTCTTGTTTGAAACCCTAATTTGAGACACTAGCTCTTGTTTGAAACCCTAATTTGAAACCCTAGCCTCTTTTGAAACCCGAATTTGAGACCCTAGCCCTAATTTGAAACCCCTGACCCCTGACCTCTGACCCTTGACCCTTGACCCCTGACCCCTGACCCCTGACCCTTGACCCCTGACACTTGACCGCTGACCCCTAACCCCTAACCCTAGCCCTTGTTTGAAACCCTAATTTGAGACACTAGCTCTTGTGTGAAACCCTAATTTGAGACACTAGCTCTAGTTTGAAACCCTAATTTGAAACCCTAGCCCTTGTTTGAAACCCTAATTTGAGACCCTAGCCCTAGTTTGAAACCCCTGACCCCTGACCCTTGACCCTTAACCCCTGACCCTTAACCCTAACCCTAAGCCCTAACCCTAACCCTGACCCTTGACCCTTAACCCTTAACCCCTAACCCCTAACCCTAGCCCTTGTTTGAAACCCTAATTTGAGACACTAGCTCTTGTTTGAAACCCTAATTTGAAACCCTAGCCCTTGTTTGAAACCCTAATTTGAGACCCTAGCCCTAATTTGAAACCCCTGACCCCTGACCCTTGACCCTTAACCCCTGACCCTTAACCCTAACCCCTGACCCTTGACCCTTGACCCTTAACCCCTAACCCTAGCCCTTGTTTGAAACCCTAATTTGAGACACTAGCTCTTGTTTGAAACCCTAATTTGAGACACTAGCTCTTGTTTGAAACCCTAATTTGAAACCCTAGCCCTTGTTTGAAACCCTAATTTGAGACCCTAGCCCTAGTTTGAAACCCCTGACCCCTGACCCTTGACCCTTAACCCCTGACCCTTAACCCTAACCCTAACCCTGACCCTTGACCCTTAACCCCTGACCCTTAACCCATAACCCCTAACCCCTAACCCTAGCCCTTGTTTGAAACCCTAATTTGAGACACTAGCTCTTGTTTGAAACCCTAATTTGAAACACTAGCCCTTGTTTGAAACCCTAATTTGAGACCCTAGCCCTAATTTGAAACCCCTGACCCCTGACCCTTGACCCTTAACCCATGACCCTTAACCCTAACCCCTGACCCTTAACCCTTAACCCCTGACCCTTAACCCCTAACCCTAGCCCTTGTTTGAAACCCTAATTTGAGACACTAGCTCTTGTTTGAAACCCTAATTTGAGACACTAGCTCTTGTTTGAAACCCTAATTTGAAACCCTAGCCCTTGTTTGAAACCCTAATTTGAGACCCTAGCCCTAGTTTGAAACCCCTGACCCCTGACCCTTGACCCTTAACCCCTGACACTTAACCCTAACCCCTGACCCTTGACCCTTGACCCCTGACCCTTAACCCCTAACCCTAGCCTTTGTTTGAAACCCTAATTTGAGACACTAGCTCTTGTTTGAAACCCTAATTTGAAACCCTAGCCTCTTTTGAAACCCGAATTTGAGACCCTAGCCCTAATTTGAAACCCCTGACCCCTGACCTCTGACCCTTGACCCCTGACCCTTGACCCCTGACCACTGACCCCTAACCCCTAACCCTAGCCCTTGTTTGAAACCCTAATTTGAGACACTAGCTCTTGTTTGAAACCCTAATTTGAAACCCTAGCCCTTGTTTGAAACCCTAATTTGAGACCCTAGCCCAAATTTGAAACCCCTGACCCCTGACCCTTGACCCTTAACCCCTGACCCTTAACCCTAACCCCTGACCCCTGACCCTTGACCCTTAACCCCTAACCCTAGCCCTTGTTTGAAACCCTAATTTGAGACACTAGCTCTTGTTTGAAACCCTAATTTGAGACACTAGCTCTTGTTTGAAACCCTAATTTGAGACACTAGCTCTTGTTTGAAACCCTAATTTGAAACCCTAGCCCTTGTTTGAAACCCTAATTTGAGACCCTAGCCCTAGTATGAAACTCCTGACCCCTGACCCTTGACCCTTAACCCCTGACCCTTAACCCTAACCCTAACCCCTAACCCTGACCCTTGACCCTTAACCCCTGACCCTTAACCCCTGACCCTTAACCCCTGACCCTTAACCCCTAACCCTAGCCCTTGTTTGAAACCCTAATTTGAGACACTAGCTCTTGTTTGAAACCCTAATTTGAAACCCTAGCCCTTGTTTGAAACCCTAATTTGAGACCCTAGCCCTAATTTTAAACCCCTGACCCCTGACCTCTGACCCTTGACCCTTAACCCCTGACCCCTGACCCCTAACCCCTAACCCTAGCCCTTGTTTGAAACCCTAATTTGAGACACTAGCTCTTGTTTGAAACCCTAATTTGAGACACTAGCTCTTGTTTGAAACCCTAATTTGAAACCCTAGCCTCTTTTGAAACCCGAATTTGAGACCCTAGCCCTAATTTGAAACCCCTGACCCCTGACCTCTGACCCTTGACCCTTGACCCCTGACCCTTGACCCCTGACCCCTGACCCCTAACCCCTAACCCTAGCCCTTGTTTGAAACCCTAATTTGAGACACTAGCTCTTGTGTGAAACCCTAATTTGAGACACTAGCTCTAGTTTGAAACCCTAATTTGAAACCCTAGCCCTTGTTTGAAACCCTAATTTGAGACCCTAGCCCTAGTTTGAAACCCCTGACCCCTGACCCTTGACCCTTAACCCCTGACCCTTAACCCTAACCCTAAGCCCTAACCCTAACCCTGACCCTTGACCCTTAACCCTTAACCCCTAACCCTAGCCCTTGTTTGAAACCCTAATTTGAGACACTAGCTCTTGTTTGAAACCCTAATTTGAAACCCTAGCCCTTGTTTGAAACCCTAATTTGAGACCCTAGCCCTAATTTGAAACCCCTGACCCCTGACCCTTAACCCTAACCCCTGACCCTTGACCCTTGACCCTTAACCCTTAACCCCTAACCCTAGCCCTTGTTTGAAACCCTAATTTGAGACACTAGCTCTTGTTTGAAACCCTAATTTGAGACACTAGCTCTTGTTTGAAACCCTAATTTGAAACCCTAGCCCTTGTTTGAAACCCTAATTTGAGACCCTAGCCCTAGTTTGAAACCCCTGACCCCTGACCCTTGACCCTTAACCCCTGACCCTAAACCCTAACCCTAACCCTGACCCTTGACCCTTAACCCCTGACCCTTAACCCATAACCCCTAACCCCTAACCCTAGCCCTTGTTTGAAACCCTAATTTGAGACACTAGCTCTTGTTTGAAACCCTAATTTGAAACACTAGCCCTTGTTTGAAACCCTAATTTGAGACCCTAGCCCTAATTTGAAACCCCTGACCCCTGACCCTTGACCCTTAACCCATGACCCTTAACCCTAACCCCTGACCCTTAACCCTTAACCCTTAACCCCTGACCCTTAACCCCTAACCCTAGCTCTTGTTTGAAACCCTAATTTGAGACACTAGCTCTTGTTTGAAACCCTAATTTGAAACCCTAGCCCTTGTTTGAAACCCTAATTTGAGACCCTATCCCTAGTTTGAAACCCCTGAGCCCTGACCCTTGACCCTTAACCCCTGACCCTTAACCCTAACCCTAAGCCCTAACCCTGACCCTTGACCCTTAACCCCTGACCCTTAACCCTTAACCCCTAACCCCTAACCCTAGCCCTTGTTTGAAACCCTAATTTGAGACACTAGCTCTTGTTTGAAACCCTAATTTGAAACCCTAGCCCTTGTTTGAAACCCTAATTTGAGACCCTAGCCCAAATTTGAAACCCCTGACCCCTGACCCTTGACCCTTAACCCCTGACCCTTAACCCTAACCCCTGACCCCTGACCCTTGACCCTTAACCCCTAACCCTAGCCCTTGTTTGAAACCCTAATTTGAGACACTAGCTCTTGTTTGAAACCCTAATTTGAGACACTAGCTCTTGTTTGAAACCCTAATTTGAGACACTAGCTCTTGTTTGAAACCCTAATTTGAAACCCTAGCCCTTGTTTGAAACCCTAATTTGAGACCCTAGCCCTAGTATGAAACTCCTGACCCCTGACCCTTGACCCTTAACCCCTGACCCTTAACCCTAACCCTAACCCCTAACCCTGACCCTTGACCCTTAACCCCTGACCCTTAACCCCTAACCCTAGCCCTTGTTTGAAACCCTAATTTGAGACACTAGCTCTTGTTTGAAACCCTAATTTGAAACCCTAGCCCTTGTTTGAAACCCTAATTTGAGACCCTAGCCCTAATTTTAAACCCCTGACCCCTGACCTCTGACCCTTGACCCTTAACCCCTGACCCCTGACCCCTAACCCCTAACCCTAGCCCTTGTTTGAAACCCTAATTTGAGACACTAGCTCTTGTTTGAAACCCTAATTTGAGACACTAGCTCTTGTTTGAAACCCTAATTTGAAACCCTAGCCTCTTTTGAAACCCGAATTTGAGACCCTAGCCCTAATTTGAAACCCCTGACCCCTGACCTCTGACCCTTGACCCTTGACCCCTGACCCTTGACCCCTGACCCCTGACCCCTAACCCCTAACCCTAGCCCTTGTTTGAAACCCTAATTTGAGACACTAGCTCTTGTGTGAAACCCTAATTTGAGACACTAGCTCTAGTTTGAAACCCTAATTTGAAACCCTAGCCCTTGTTTGAAACCCTAATTTGAGACCCTAGCCCTAGTTTGAAACCCCTGACCCTTGACCCTTAACCCCTGACCCTTAACCCTAACCCCTGACCCTTGACCCTTGACCCTTAACCCCTAACCCTAGCCCTTGTTTGAAACCCTAATTTGAGACACTAGCTCTTGTTTGAAACCCTAATTTGAGACACTAGCTCTTGTTTGAAACCCTAATTTGAAACCCTAGCCCTTGTTTGAAACCCTAATTTGAGACCCTAGCCCTAGTTTGAAACTCCTGACCCCTGACCCTTGACCCTTGACCCTTAACCCCTGACCCTTAACCCTAACCCTAACCCTGACCCTTGACCCTTAACCCCTGACCCTTAACCCATAACCCCTAACCCCTAACCCTAGCCCTTGTTTGAAACCCTAATTTGAGACACTAGCTCTTGTTTGAAACCCTAATTTGAAACACTAGCCCTTGTTTGAAACCCTAATTTGAGACCCTAGCCCTAATTTGAAACCCCTGACCCCTGACCCTTGACCCTTAACCCATGACCCTTAACCCTAACCCCTGACCCTTAACCCTTAACCCTTAACCCCTGACCCTTAACCCCTAACCCTAGCCCTTGTTTGAAACCCTAATTTGAGACACTAGCTCTTGTTTGAAACCCTAATTTGAGACACTAGCTCTTGTTTGAAACCCTAATTTGAAACCCTAGCCCTTGTTTGAAACCCTAATTTGAGACCCTATCCCTAGTTTGAAACCCCTGACCCCTGACCCTTGACCCTTAACCCCTGACCCTTAACCCTAACCCTAAGCCCTAACCCTGACCCTTGACCCTTAACCCCTGACCCTTAACCCTTAACCCCTAACCCCTAACCCTAGCCCTTGTTTGAAACCCTAATTTGAGACACTAGCTCTTGTTTGAAACCCTAATTTGAAACCCTAGCCCTTGTTTGAAACCCTAATTTGAGACCCTAGCCCAAATTTGAAACCCCTGACCCCTGACCCTTGACCCTTAACCCCTGACCCTTAACCCTAACCCCTGACCCCTGACCCTTGACCCTTAACCCCTAACCCTAGCCCTTGTTTGAAACCCTAATTTGAGACACTAGCTCTTGTTTGAAACCCTAATTTGAGACACTAGCTCTTGTTTGAAACCCTAATTTGAGACACTAGCTCTTGTTTGAAACCCTAATTTGAAACCCTAGCCCTTGTTTGAAACCCTAATTTGAGACCCTAGCCCTAGTATGAAACTCCTGACCCCTGACCCTTAACCCCTGACCCTTAACCCTAACCCCTAACCCTGACCCTTGACCCTTAACCCCTGACCCTTAACCCCTGACCCTTAACCCCTGACCCTTAACCCCTAACCCTAGCCCTTGTTTGAAACCCTAATTTGAGACACTAGCTCTTGTTTGAAACCCTAATTTGAAACCCTAGCCCTTGTTTGAAACCCTAATTTGAGACCCTAGCCCTAATTTTAAACCCCTGACCCCTGACCTCTGACCCTAGCCCTTGTTTGAAACCCTAATTTGAGACACTAGCTCTTGTTTGAAACCCTAATTTGAGACACTAGCTCTTGTTTGAAACCCTAATTTGAAACCCTAGCCTCTTTTGAAACCCGAATTTGAGACCCTAGCCCTAATTTGAAACCCCTGACCCCTGACCTCTGACCCTTGACCCTTGACCCCTGACCCTTGACCCCTGACCCCTGACCCCTAACCCCTAACCCTAGCCCTTGTTTGAAACCCTAATTTGAGACACTAGCTCTTGTGTGAAACCCTAATTTGAGACACTAGCTCTAGTTTGAAACCCTAATTTGAAACCCTAGCCCTTGTTTGAAACCCTAATTTGAGACCCTAGCCCTAGTTTGAAACCCCTGACCCCTGACCCTTGACCCTTAACCCCTGACCCTTAACCCTAACCCTAAGCCCTAACCCTAACCCTGACCCTTGACCCTTAACCCTTAACCCCTAACCCTAGCCCTTGTTTGAAACCCTAATTTGAGACACTAGCTCTTGTTTGAAACCCTAATTTGAAACCCTAGCCCTTGTTTGAAACCCTAATTTGAGACCCTAGCCCTAATTTGAAACCCCTGACCCCTGACCCTTAACCCTAACCCCTGACCCTTGACCCTTGACCCTTAACCCTTAACCCCTAACCCTAGCCCTTGTTTGAAACCCTAATTTGAGACACTAGCTCTTGTTTGAAACCCTAATTTGAGACACTAGCTCTTGTTTGAAACCCTAATTTGAAACCCTAGCCCTTGTTTGAAACCCTAATTTGAGACCCTAGCCCTAGTTTGAAACCCCTGACCTTTGACCCTTGACCCTTAACCCCTGACCCTAAACCCTAACCCTAACCCTGACCCTTGACCCTTAACCCCTGACCCTTAACCCCTGACCCTTAACCCATAACCCCTAACCCCTAACCCTAGCCCTTGTTTGAAACCCTAATTTGAGACACTAGCTCTTGTTTGAAACCCTAATTTGAAACACTAGCCCTTGTTTGAAACCCTAATTTGAGACCCTAGCCCTAATTTGAAACCCCTGACCCCTGACCCTTGACCCTTAACCCATGACCCTTAACCCTAACCCCTGACCCTTAACCCTTAACCCTTAACCCCTGACCCTTAACCCCTAACCCTAGCTCTTGTTTGAAACCCTAATTTGAGACACTAGCTCTTGTTTGAAACCCTAATTTGAAACCCTAGCCCTTGTTTGAAACCCTAATTTGAGACCCTATCCCTAGTTTGAAACCCCTGAGCCCTGACCCTTGACCCTTAACCCCTGACCCTTAACCCTAACCCTAAGCCCTAACCCTGACCCTTGACCCTTAACCCCTGACCCTTAACCCTTAACCCCTAACCCCTAACCCTAGCCCTTGTTTGAAACCCTAATTTGAGACACTAGCTCTTGTTTGAAACCCTAATTTGAAACCCTAGCCCTTGTTTGAAACCCTAATTTGAGACCCTAGCCCAAATTTGAAACCCCTGACCCCTGACCCTTGACCCTTAACCCCTGACCCTTAACCCTAACCCCTGACCCCTGACCCTTGACCCTTAACCCCTAACCCTAGCCCTTGTTTGAAACCCTAATTTGAGACACTAGCTCTTGTTTGAAACCCTAATTTGAGACACTAGCTCTTGTTTGAAACCCTAATTTGAGACACTAGCTCTTGTTTGAAACCCTAATTTGAAACCCTAGCCCTTGTTTGAAACCCTAATTTGAGACCCTAGCCCTAGTATGAAACTCCTGACCCCTGACCCTTGACCCTTAACCCCTGACCCTTAACCCTAACCCCTAACCCTGACCCTTGACCCTTAACCCCTGACCCTTAACCCCTGACCCTTAACCCCTAACCCTAGCCCTTGTTTGAAACCCTAATTTGAGACACTAGCTCTTGTTTGAAACCCTAATTTGAAACCCTAGCCCTTGTTTGAAACCCTAATTTGAGACCCTAGCCCTAATTTTAAACCCCTGACCCCTGACCTCTGACCCTTGACCCTTAACCCCTGACCCCTGACCCCTAACCCCTAACCCTAGCCCTTGTTTGAAACCCTAATTTGAGACACTAGCTCTTGTTTGAAACCCTAATTTGAGACACTAGCTCTTGTTTGAAACCCTAATTTGAAACCCTAGCCTCTTTTGAAACCCGAATTTGAGACCCTAGCCCTAATTTGAAACCCCTGACCCCTGACCCTTGACCCCTGACCCTTGACCCCTGACCCCTGACCCCTAACCCCTAACCCTAGCCCTTGTTTGAAACCCTAATTTGAGACACTAGCTCTTGTGTGAAACCCTAATTTGAGACACTAGCTCTAGTTTGAAACCCTAATTTGAAACCCTAGCCCTTGTTTGAAACCCTAATTTGAGACCCTAGCCCTAGTTTGAAACCCCTGACCCCTGACCCTTGACCCTTAACCCCTGACCCTTAACCCTAACCCTAAGCCCTAACCCTAACCCTGACCCTTGACCCTTAACCCTTAACCCCTAACCCCTAACCCTAGCCCTTGTTTGAAACCCTAATTTGAGACACTAGCCCTTGTTTGAAACCCTAATTTGAGACCCTAGCCCTAGTATGAAACTCCTGACCCCTGACCCTTGACCCTTAACCCCTGACCCTTAACCCCTGACCCTTAACCCTAACACCTAACCCTGACCCTTAACCCCTAACCCTAGCCCTTGTTTGAAACCCTAATTTGAGACACTAGCTCTTGTTTGAAACCCTAATTTGAGACACTAGCTCTTGTTTGAAACCCTAATTTGAAACCCTAGCCCTTGTTTGAAACCCTAATTTGAGACCCTAGCCCTAATTTGAAACCCCTGACCCCTGACCTCTGACCCTTGACCCTTAACCCCTGACCCTTAACCCCTAACCCCTGACCCCTAACCCTAGCCCTTGTTTGAAACCCTAATTTGAGACACTAGCTCTTGTTTGAAACCCTAATTTGAGACACTAGCTCTTGTTTGAAACCCTAATTTGAAACCCTAGCCCTTGTTTGAAACCCTAGCCCTAGTTTGAAACCCCTGACCCCTGACCCTTGACCCTTAACCCCTGACACTTAACCCTAACCCCTGACCCTTGACCCCTGACCCTTAACCCCTAACCCTAGCCTTTGTTTGAAACCCTAATTTGAGACACTAGCTCTTGTTTGAAACCCTAATTTGAAACCCTAGCCTCTTTTGAAACCCGAATTTGAGACCCTAGCCCTAATTTGAAACCCCTGACCCCTGACCTCTGACCCTTGACCCCTGACCCTTGACCCCTGACCACTGACCCCTAACCCCTAACCCTAGCCCTTGTTTGAAACCCTAATTTGAGACACTAGCTCTTGTGTGAAACCCTAATTTGGGACACTAGCTCTAGTTTGAAACCCTAATTTGAAACCCTAGCCCTTGTTTGAAACCCTAATTTGAGACCCTATCCCTAGTTTGAAACCCCTGACCCCTGACCCTTGACCCTTAACCCCTGACCCTTAACCCTAACCCTAAGCCCTAACCCTGACCCTTGACCCTTAACCCCTGACCCTTAACCCTTAACCCCTAACCCCTAACCCTAGCCCTTGTTTGAAACCCTAATTTGAGACACTAGCTCTTGTTTGAAACCCTAATTTGAAACCCTAGCCCTTGTTTGAAACCCTAATTTGAGACCCTAGCCCAAATTTGAAACCCCTGACCCCTGACCCTTGACCCTTAACCCCTGACCCTTAACCCTAACCCCTGACCCTTGAACCTTAACCCCTAACCCTAGCCCTTGTTTGAAACCCTAATTTGAGACACTAGCTCTTGTTTGAAACCCTAATTTGAGACACTAGCTCTTGTTTGAAACCCTAATTTGAGACACTAGCTCTTGTTTGAAACCCTAATTTGAAACCCTAGCCCTTGTTTGAAACCCTAATTTGAGACCCTAGCCCTAGTATGAAACTCCTGACCCCTGACCGTTGACCCTTAACCCCTGACCCTTAACCCTAACCCTAACCCCTAACCCTGACCCTTGACCCTTAACCCCTGCCCCTTAATCCCTGACCCTTAACCCCTGACCCTTAACCCCTAACCCTAGCCCTTGTTTGAAACCCTAATTTGAGACACTAGCTCTTGTTTGAAACCCTAATTTGAAACCCTAGCCCTTGTTTGAAACCCTAATTTGAGACCCTAGCCCTAATTTTAAACCCCTGACCCCTGACCTCTGACCCTTGACCCTTAACCCCTGACCCCTGACCCCTAACCCCTAACCCTAGCCCTTGTTTGAAACCCTAATTTGAGACACTAGCTCTTGTTTGAAACCCTAATTTGAGACACTAGCTCTTGTTTGAAACCCTAATTTGAAACCCTAGCCTCTTTTGAAACCCGAATTTGAGACCCTAGCCCTAATTTGAAACCCCTGACCCCTGACCTCTGACCCTTGACCCTTGACCCCTGACCCCTGACCCCTGACCCTTGACCCCTGACACTTGACCCCTGACCCCTGACCCCTAACCCCTAACCCTAGCCCTTGTTTGAAACCCTAATTTGAGACACTAGCTCTTGTGTGAAACCCTAATTTGAGACACTAGCTCTAGTTTGAAACCCTAATTTGAAACCCTAGCCCTTGTTTGAAACCCTAATTTGAGACCCTAGCCCTAGTTTGAAACCCCTGACCCCTGACCCTTGACCCTTAACCCCTGACCCTTAACCCTAACCCTAAGCCCTAACCCTAACCCTGACCCTTGACCCTTAACCCTTAACCCCTAACCCCTAACCCTAGCCCTTGTTTGAAACCCTAATTTGAGACACTAGCTCTTGTTTGAAACCCTAATTTGAAACCCTAGCCCTTGTTTGAAACCCTAATTTGAGACCCTAGCCCTAATTTGAAACCCCTGACCCCTGACCCTTGACCCTTAACCCCTGACCCTTAACCCTAACCCCTGACCCTTGACCCTTGACCCTTAACCCCTAACCCTAGCCCTTGTTTGAAACCCTAATTTGAGACACTAGCTCTTGTTTGAAACCCTAATTTGAGACACTAGCTCTTGTTTGAAACCCTAATTTGAAACCCTAGCCCTTGTTTGAAACCCTAATTTGAGACCCTAGCCCTAGTTTGAAACCCCTGACCCCTGACCCTTGACCCTTAACCCCTGACCCTTAACCCTAACCCTAACCCTGACCCTTGACCCTTAACCCCTGACCCTTAACCCATAACCCCTAACCCCTAACCCTAGCCCTTGTTTGAAACCCTAATTTGAGACACTAGCTCTTGTTTGAAACCCTAATTTGAAACACTAGCCCTTGTTTGAAACCCTAATTTGAGACCCTAGCCCTAATTTGAAACCCCTGACCCCTGACCCTTGACCCTTAACCCATGACCCTTAACCCTAACCCCTGACCCTTAACCCTTAACCCCTGACCCTTAACCCCTAACCCTAGCCCTTGTTTGAAACCCTAATTTGAGACACTAGCTCTTGTTTGAAACCCTAATTTGAGACACTAGCTCTTGTTTGAAACCCTAATTTGAAACCCTAGCCCTTGTTTGAAACCCTAATTTGAGACCCTAGCCCTAATTTGAAACCCCTGACCCCTGACTTCTGACCCTTAACCCCTGACCCTTAACCCTTAACCCCTGACCCTTAACCCCTAACCCCTGACCCCTAACCCCTAACCCTAGCCCTTGTTTGAAACCCTAATTTGAGACACTAGCTCTTGTTTGAAACCCTAATTTGAGACACTAGCTCTTGTTTGAAACCCTAATTTGAAACCCTAGCCCTTGTTTGAAACCCTAATTTGAGACCCTAGCCCTAGTTTGAAACCCCTGACCCCTGACCCTTGACCCTTAACCCCTGACCCTTAACCCTAACCCTAACCCTGACCCTTGACCCTTAACCCCTGACCCTTAACCCCTGACCCTTAACCCTTAACCCCTAACCCCTAACCCTAGCCCTTGTTTGAAACCCTAATTTGAGACACTAGCTCTTGTTTGAAACCCTAATTTGAAACACTAGCCCTTGTTTGAAACCCTAATTTGAGACCCTAGCCCTAATTTGAAACCCCTGACCCCTGACCCTTGACCCTTAACCCATGACCCTTAACCCTAACCCCTGACCCTTAACCCTTAACCCTTAACCCCTGACCCTTAACCCCTAACCCTAGCCCTTGTTTGAAACCCTAATTTGAGACACTAGCTCTTGTTTGAAACCCTAATTTGAGACACTAGCTCTAATTTGAAACCCCTGACCCTTGACCCCTGACCCTTAACCCTAACCCCTGACCCTTGACCCTTAACCCTTAACCCCTGACCCTTAACCCCTAACCCTAGCCCTTGTTTGAAACCCTAATTTGAGACACTAGCTCTTGTTTGAAACCCTAATTTGAAACCCTAGCCCTTGTTTGAAACCCTAATTTGAGACCCTAGCCCTAGAATGAAACTCCTGACCCCTGACCCTTGACCCCTGACCCTTAACCCTAACCTTAACCCCTAACCCTGACCCTTGACCCTTAACCCCTGACCCTTAACCCCTGACCCTTAACCCTTAACCCCTAACCCCTAACCCTAGCCCTTGTTTGAAACCCTAATTTGAGACACTAGCTCTTGTTTGAAACCCTAATTTGAAACCCTAGCCCTTGTTTGAAACCCTAATTTGAGAACCTAGCCCTAATTTGAAACCCCTGATCCCTGACCTCTGACCCTTGACCCTTAACCCTGACCCCTGACCCTTGACCCTTGACCCCTGACCCTTAACCCCTGACTCTTAACCCCTAACCCCTAACCCTAGCCTTTTTTTGAAACCCTAATTTGAGACACTAGCTCTTGTTTGAAACCCTAATTTGAAACCCTAGCCCTTGTTTGAAACCCGAATTTGAGACCCTAGCCCTAGTTTGAAACCGCTGACCCCTGACCCTTGACCCTTAACCCTAACCCCTAACCCTAACCCTGACCCTTGACCCTTAACCCCTGACCCTTAACCCCTGACCCCTAACCCTAGCCCTTGTTTGAAACCCTAATTTGAGACACTAGCTCTTGTTTGAAACCCTAATTTGAGACACTAGCTCTTGTTTGAAACCCTAATTTGAAACCCTAGCCCTTGTTTGAAACCCTAATTTGAGACCCTAGCCCTAGTTTGAAACCCCTGACCCCTGACCCTTGACCCTTAACCCCTGACACTTAACCCTAACCCCTGACCCTTGACCCTTGACCCCTGACCCTTAACCCCTAACCCTAGCCTTTGTTTGAAACCCTAATTTGAGACACTAGCTCTTGTTTGAAACCCTAATTTGAAACCCTAGCCTCTTTTGAAACCCGAATTTGAGACCCTAGCCCTAATTTGAAACCCCTGACCCCTGACCTCTGACCCTTGACCCCTGACCCTTGACCCCTGACCACTGACCCCTAACCCCTAACCCTAGCCCTTGTTTGAAACCCTAATTTGAGACACTAGCTCTTGTTTGAAACCCTAATTTGAAACCCTAGCCCTTGTTTGAAACCCTAATTTGAGACCCTAGCCCTAGTATGAAACTCCTGACCCCTGACCCTTGACCCTTAACCCCTGACCCTTAACCCTAACCCTAACCCCTAACCCTGACCCTTGACCCTTAACCCCTGACCCTTAACCCCTGACCCTTAACCCCTAACCCTAGCCCTTGTTTGAAACCCTAATTTGAGACACTAGCTCTTGTTTGAAACCCTAATTTGAAACCCTAGCCCTTGTTTGAAACCCTAATTTGAGACCCTAGCCCTAATTTTAAACCCCTGACCCCTGACCTCTGACCCTTGACCCTTAACCCCTGACCCCTGACCCCTAACCCCTAACCCTAGCCCTTGTTTGAAACCCTAATTTGAGACACTAGCTCTTGTTTGAAACCCTAATTTGAGACACTAGCTCTTGTTTGAAACCCTAATTTGAAACCCTAGCCTCTTTTGAAACCCGAATTTGAGACCCTAGCCCTAATTTGAAACCCCTGACCCCTGACCTCTGACCCTTTAACCTTGACCCCTGACCCTTGACCCCTGACCCCTGACCCCTAACCCCTAACCCTAGCCCTTGTTTGAAACCCTAATTTGAGACACTAGCTCTTGTGTGAAACCCTAATTTGAGACACTAGCTCTAGTTTGAAACCCTAATTTGAAACCCTAGCCCTTGTTTGAAACCCTAATTTGAGACCCTAGCCCTAGTTTGAAACCCCTGACCCCTGACCCTTGACCCTTAACCCCTGACCCTTAACCCTAACCCTAAGCCCTAACCCTAACCCTGACCCTTGACCCTTAACCCTTAACCCCTAACCCCTAACCCTAGCCCTTGTTTGAAACCCTAATTTGAGACACTAGCCCTTGTTTGAAACCCTAATTTGAGACCCTAGCCCTAGTATGAAACTCCTGACCCCTGACCCTTGACCCTTAACCCCTGACCCTTAACCCTAACACCTAACCCTGACCCTTAACCCCTAACCCTAGCCCTTGTTTGAAACCCTAATTTGAGACACTAGCTCTTGTTTGAAACCCTAATTTGAGACACTAGCTCTTGTTTGAAACCCTAATTTGAAACCCTAGCCCTTGTTTGAAACCCTAATTTGAGACCCTAGCCCTAATTTGAAACCCCTGACCCCTGACCTCTGACCCTTGACCCTTAACCCCTGACCCTTAACCCCTAACCCCTGACCCCTAACCCTAGCCCTTGTTTGAAACCCTAATTTGAGACACTAGCTCTTGTTTGAAACCCTAATTTGAGACACTAGCTCTTGTTTGAAACCCTAATTTGAAACCCTAGCCCTTGTTTGAAACCCTAGCCCTAGTTTGAAACCCCTGACCCCTGACCCTTGACCCTTAACCCCTGACACTTAA
Organism: Leptonotus elevatus; assembly: GCF_054856555.1. Lineage (NCBI taxonomy): Eukaryota > Metazoa > Chordata > Actinopteri > Syngnathiformes > Syngnathidae > Leptonotus > Leptonotus elevatus. Next base: position 2,065,576 of record NC_141260.1, on the reverse strand, counting down.
CCCTAATCCCTGACCCTTGACCCCTGACCCTTAACCCCTAACCCTAGCCTTTGTTTGAAACCCTAATTTGAGACACTAGCTCTTGTTTGAAACCCTAATTTGAAACCCTAGCCTCTTTTGAAACCCGAATTTGAGACCCTAGCCCTAATTTGAAACCCCTGACCCCTGACCTCTGACCCTTGACCCCTGACCCTTGACCCCTGACCACTGACCCCTAACCCCTAACCCTAGCCCTTGTTTGAAACCCTAATTTGAGACACTAGCTCTTGTGTGAAACCCTAATTTGGGACACTAGCTCTAGTTTGAAACCCTAATTTGAAACCCTAGCCCTTGTTTGAAACCCTAATTTGAGACCCTATCCCTAGTTTGAAACCCCTGACCCCTGACCCTTGACCCTTAACCCCTGACCCTTAACCCTAACCCTAAGCCCTAACCCTGACCCTTGACCCTTAACCCCTGACCCTTAACCCTTAACCCCTAACCCCTAACCCTAGCCCTTGTTTGAAACCCTAATTTGAGACACTAGCTCTTGTTTGAAACCCTAATTTGAAACCCTAGCCCTTGTTTGAAACCCTAATTTGAGACCCTAGCCCAAATTTGAAACCCCTGACCCCTGACCCTTGACCCTTAACCCCTGACCCTTAACCCTAACCCCTGACCCTTGAACCTTAACCCCTAACCCTAGCCCTTGTTTGAAACCCTAATTTGAGACACTAGCTCTTGTTTGAAACCCTAATTTGAGACACTAGCTCTTGTTTGAAACCCTAATTTGAGACACTAGCTCTTGTTTGAAACCCTAATTTGAAACCCTAGCCCTTGTTTGAAACCCTAATTTGAGACCCTAGCCCTAGTATGAAACTCCTGACCCCTGACCGTTGACCCTTAACCCCTGACCCTTAACCCTAACCCTAACCCCTAACCCTGACCCTTGACCCTTAACCCCTGACCCTTAATCCCTGACCCTTAACCCCTGACCCTTAACCCCTAACCCTAGCCCTTGTTTGAAACCCTAATTTGAGACACTAGCTCTTGTTTGAAACCCTAATTTGAAACCCTAGCCCTTGTTTGAAACCCTAATTTGAGACCCTAGCCCTAATTTTAAACCCCTGACCCCTGACCTCTGACCCTTGACCCTTAACCCCTGACCCCTGACCCCTAACCCCTAACCCTAGCCCTTGTTTGAAACCCTAATTTGAGACACTAGCTCTTGTTTGAAACCCTAATTTGAGACACTAGCTCTTGTTTGAAACCCTAATTTGAAACCCTAGCCTCTTTTGAAACCCGAATTTGAGACCCTAGCCCTAATTTGAAACCCCTGACCCCTGACCTCTGACCCTTGACCCTTGACCCCTGACCCCTGACCCCTGACCCTTGACCCCTGACACTTGACCCCTGACCCCTAACCCCTAACCCTAGCCCTTGTTTGAAACCCTAATTTGAGACACTAGCTCTTGTGTGAAACCCTAATTTGAGACACTAGCTCTAGTTTGAAACCCTAATTTGAAACCCTAGCCCTTGTTTGAAACCCTAATTTGAGACCCTAGCCCTAGTTTGAAACCCCTGACCCCTGACCCTTGACCCTTAACCCCTGACCCTTAACCCTAACCCTAAGCCCTAACCCTAACCCTGACCCTTGACCCTTAACCCTTAACCCCTAACCCCTAACCCTAGCCCTTGTTTGAAACCCTAATTTGAGACACTAGCTCTTGTTTGAAACCCTAATTTGAAACCCTAGCCCTTGTTTGAAACCCTAATTTGAGACCCTAGCCCTAATTTGAAACCCCTGACCCCTGACCCTTAACCCCTGACCCTTAACCCTAACCCCTGACCCTTGACCCTTGACCCTTAACCCCTAACCCTAGCCCTTGTTTGAAACCCTAATTTGAGACACTAGCTCTTGTTTGAAACCCTAATTTGAGACACTAGCTCTTGTTTGAAACCCTAATTTGAAACCCTAGCCCTTGTTTGAAACCCTAATTTGAGACCCTAGCCCTAGTTTGAAACCCCTGACCCCTGACCCTTGACCCTTAACCCCTGACCCTTAACCCTAACCCTAACCCTGACCCTTGACCCTTAACCCCTGACCCTTAACCCATAACCCCTAACCCCTAACCCTAGCCCTTGTTTGAAACCCTAATTTGAGACACTAGCTCTTGTTTGAAACCCTAATTTGAAACACTAGCCCTTGTTTGAAACCCTAATTTGAGACCCTAGCCCTAATTTGAAACCCCTGACCCCTGACCCTTGACCCTTAACCCATGACCCTTAACCCTAACCCCTGACCCTTAACCCTTAACCCTTAACCCCTGACCCTTAACCCCTAACCCTAGCCCTTGTTTGAAACCCTAATTTGAGACACTAGCTCTTGTTTGAAACCCTAATTTGAGACACTAGCTCTTGTTTGAAACCCTAATTTGAAACCCTAGCCCTTGTTTGAAACCCTAATTTGAGACCCTAGCCCTAATTTGAAACCCCTGACCCCTGACTTCTGACCCTTAACCCCTGACCCTTAACCCTTAACCCCTGACCCTTAACCCCTAACCCCTGACCCCTAACCCCTAACCCTAGCCCTTGTTTGAAACCCTAATTTGAGACACTAGCTCTTGTTTGAAACCCTAATTTGAGACACTAGCTCTTGTTTGAAACCCTAATTTGAAACCCTAGCCCTTGTTTGAAACCCTAATTTGAGACCCTAGCCCTAGTTTGAAACCCCTGACCCCTGACCCTTGACCCTTAACCCCTGACCCTTAACCCTAACCCTAACCCTGACCCTTGACCCTTAACCCCTGACCCTTAACCCCTGACCCTTAACCCTTAACCCCTAACCCCTAACCCTAGCCCTTGTTTGAAACCCTAATTTGAGACACTAGCTCTTGTTTGAAACCCTAATTTGAAACACTAGCCCTTGTTTGAAACCCTAATTTGAGACCCTAGCCCTAATTTGAAACCCCTGACCCCTGACCCTTGACCCTTAACCCATGACCCTTAACCCTAACCCCTGACCCTTAACCCTTAACCCCTGACCCTTAACCCCTAACCCTAGCCCTTGTTTGAAACCCTAATTTGAGACACTAGCTCTTGTTTGAAACCCTAATTTGAGACACTAGCTCTAATTTGAAACCCCTGACCCTTGACCCCTGACCCTTAACCCTAACCCCTGACCCTTGACCCTTAACCCTTAACCCCTGACCCTTAACCCCTAACCCTAGCCCTTGTTTGAAACCCTAATTTGAGACACTAGCTCTTGTTTGAAACCCCAATTTGAAACCCTAGCCCTTGTTTGAAACCCTAATTTGAGACCCTAGCCCTAGAATGAAACTCCTGACCCCTGACCCTTGACCCCTGACCCTTAACCCTAACCTTAACCCCTAACCCTGACCCTTGACCCTTAACCCCTGACCCTTAACCCCTGACCCTTAACCCTTAACCCCTAACCCCTAACCCTAGCCCTTGTTTGAAACCCTAATTTGAGACACTAGCTCTTGTTTGAAACCCTAATTTGAAACCCTAGCCCTTGTTTGAAACCCTAATTTGAGAACCTAGCCCTAATTTGAAACCCCTGATCCCTGACCTCTGACCCTTGACCCTTAACCCTGACCCCTGACCCTTGACCCTTGACCCCTGACCCTTAACCCCTGACTCTTAACCCCTAACCCCTAACCCTAGCCTTTTTTTGAAACCCTAATTTGAGACACTAGCTCTTGTTTGAAACCCTAATTTGAAACCCTAGCCCTTGTTTGAAACCCGAATTTGAGACCCTAGCCCTAGTTTGAAACCGCTGACCCCTGACCCTTGACCCTTAACCCTAACCCCTAACCCTAACCCTGACCCTTGACCCTTAACCCCTGACCCTTAACCCCTGACCCCTAACCCTAGCCCTTGTTTGAAACCCTAATTTGAGACACTAGCTCTTGTTTGAAACCCTAATTTGAGACACTAGCTCTTGTTTGAAACCCTAATTTGAAACCCTAGCCCTTGTTTGAAACCCTAATTTGAGACCCTAGCCCTAGTTTGAAACCCCTGACCCCTGACCCTTGACCCTTAACCCCTGACACTTAACCCTAACCCCTGACCCTTGACCCTTGACCCCTGACCCTTAACCCCTAACCCTAGCCTTTGTTTGAAACCCTAATTTGAGACACTAGCTCTTGTTTGAAACCCTAATTTGAAACCCTAGCCTCTTTTGAAACCCGAATTTGAGACCCTAGCCCTAATTTGAAACCCCTGACCCCTGACCTCTGACCCTTGACCCCTGACCCTTGACCCCTGACCACTGACCCCTAACCCCTAACCCTAGCCCTTGTTTGAAACCCTAATTTGAGACACTAGCTCTTGTTTGAAACCCTAATTTGAAACCCTAGCCCTTGTTTGAAACCCTAATTTGAGACCCTAGCCCAAATTTGAAACCCCTGACCCCTGACCCTTGACCCTTAACCCCTGACCCTTAACCCTAACCCCTGACCCCTGACCCTTGACCCTTAACCCCTAACCCTAGCCCTTGTTTGAAACCCTAATTTGAGACACTAGCTCTTGTTTGAAACCCTAATTTGAGACACTAGCTCTTGTTTGAAACCCTAATTTGAGACACTAGCTCTTGTTTGAAACCCTAATTTGAAACCCTAGCCCTTGTTTGAAACCCTAATTTGAGACCCTAGCCCTAGTATGAAACTCCTGACCCCTGACCCTTGACCCTTAACCCCTGACCCTTAACCCTAACCCTAACCCCTAACCCTGACCCTTGACCCTTAACCCCTGACCCTTAACCCCTGACCCTTAACCCCTGACCCTTAACCCCTAACCCTAGCCCTTGTTTGAAACCCTAATTTGAGACACTAGCTCTTGTTTGAAACCCTAATTTGAAACCCTAGCCCTTGTTTGAAACCCTAATTTGAGACCCTAGCCCTAATTTTAAACCCCTGACCCCTGACCTCTGACCCTTGACCCTTAACCCCTGACCCCTAACCCCTAACCCTAGCCCTTGTTTGAAACCCTAATTTGAGACACTAGCTCTTGTTTGAAACCCTAATTTGAGACACTAGCTCTTGTTTGAAACCCTAATTTGAAACCCTAGCCTCTTTTGAAACCCGAATTTGAGACCCTAGCCCTAATTTGAAACCCCTGACCCCTGACCTCTGACCCTTGACCCTTGACCCCTGACCCTTGACCCCTGACCCCTGACCCCTAACCCTAGCCCTTGTTTGAAACCCTAATTTGAGACACTAGCTCTTGTGTGAAACCCTAATTTGAGACACTAGCTCTAGTTTGAAACCCTAATTTGAAACCCTAGCCCTTGTTTGAAACCCTAATTTGAGACCCTAGCCCTAGTTTGAAACCCCTGACCCCTGACCCTTGACCCCTGACCCTTAACCCTAACCCTAAGCCCTAACCCTAACCCTGACCCTTGACCCTTAACCCTTAACCCCTAACCCCTAACCCTAGCCCTTGTTTGAAACCCTAATTTGAGACACTAGCTCTTGTTTGAAACCCTAATTTGAGACCCTAGCCCTAGTTTGAAACCCCTGACCCCTGACCCTTGACCCCTGACCCTTAACCCTAACCCTAAGCCCTAACCCTAACCCTGACCCTTGACCCTTAACCCTTAACCCCTAACCCCTAACCCTAGCCCTTGTTTGAAACCCTAATTTGAGACACTAGCTCTTGTTTGAAACCCTAATTTGAAACCCTAGCCCTTGTTTGAAACCCTAATTTGAGACCCTAGCCCTAATTTGAAACCCCTGACCCCTGACCCTTGACCCTTAACCCCTGACCCTTAACCCTAACCCCTGACCCTTGACCCTTGACCCTTAACCCTTAACCCCTAACCCTAGCCCTTGTTTGAAACCCTAATTTGAGACACTAGCTCTTGTTTGAAACCCTAATTTGAGACACTAGCTCTTGTTTGAAACCGTAATTTGAAACCCTAGCCCTTGTTTGAAACCCTAATTTGAGACCCTAGCCCTAGTTTGAAACCCCTGACCCCTGACCCTTGACCCTTAACCCCTGACCCTAAACCCTAACCCTAACCCTGACCCTTGACCCTTAACCCCTGACCCTTAACCCCTGACCCTTAACCCATAACCCCTAACCCCTAACCCTAGCCCTTGTTTGAAACCCTAATTTGAGACACTAGCTCTTGTTTGAAACCCTAATTTGAAACACTAGCCCTTGTTTGAAACCCTAATTTGAGACCCTAGCCCTAATTTGAAACCCCTGACCCCTGACCCTTGACCCTTAACCCATGACCCTTAACCCTAACCCCTGACCCTTAACCCTTAACCCTTAACCCCTGACCCTTAACCCCTAACCCTAGCCCTTGTTTGAAACCCTAATTTGAGACACTAGCTCTTGTTTGAAACCCTAATTTGAGACACTAGCTCTTGTTTGAAACCCTAATTTGAAACCCTAGCCCTTGTTTGAAACCCTAATTTGAGACCCTATCCCTAGTTTGAAACCCCTGACCCCTGACCCTTGACCCTTAACCCCTGACCCTTAACCCTAACCCTAAGCCCTAACCCTGACCCTTGACCCTTAACCCCTGACCCTTAACCCTTAACCCCTAACCCCTAACCCTAGCCCTTGTTTGAAACCCTAATTTGAGACACTAGCTCTTGTTTGAAACCCTAATTTGAAACCCTAGCCCTTGTTTGAAACCCTAATTTGAGACCCTAGCCCAAATTTGAAACCCCTGACCCCTGACCCTTGACCCTTAACCCCTGACCCTTAACCCTAACCCCTGACCCCTGACCCTTGACCCTTAACCCCTAACCCTAGCCCTTGTTTGAAACCCTAATTTGAGACACTAGCTCTTGTTTGAAACCCTAATTTGAGACACTAGCTCTTGTTTGAAACCCTAATTTGAGACACTAGCTCTTGTTTGAAACCCTAATTTGAAACCCTAGCCCTTGTTTGAAACCCTAATTTGAGACCCCAGCCCTAGTATGAAACTCCTGACCCCTGACCCTTGACCCTTAACCCCTGACCCTTAACCCTAACCCCTAACCCTGACCCTTGACCCTTAACCCCTGAGCCTTAACCCCTGACCCTTAACCCCTGACCCTTAACCCCTAACCCTAGCCCTTGTTTGAAACCCTAATTTGAGACACTAGCTCTTGTTTGAAACCCTAATTTGAAACCCTAGCCCTTGTTTGAAACCCTAATTTGAGACCCTAGCCCTAATTTTAAACCCCTGACCCCTGACCTCTGACCCTAGCCCTTGTTTGAAACCCTAATTTGAGACACTAGCTCTTGTTTGAAACCCTAATTTGAGACACTAGCTCTTGTTTGAAACCCTAATTTGAAACCCTAGCCTCTTTTGAAACCCGAATTTGAGACCCTAGCCCTAATTTGAAACCCCTGACCCCTGACCTCTGACCCTTGACCCTTGACCCCTGACCCTTGACCCCTGACCCCTGACCCCTAACCCCTAACCCTAGCCCTTGTTTGAAACCCTAATTTGAGACACTAGCTCTTGTGTGAAACCCTAATTTGAGACACTAGCTCTAGTTTGAAACCCTAATTTGAAACCCTAGCCCTTGTTTGAAACCCTAATTTGAGACCCTAGCCCTAGTTTGAAACCCCTGACCCCTGACCCTTGACCCTTAACCCCTGACCCTTAACCCTAACCCTAAGCCCTAACCCTAACCCTGACCCTTGACCCTTAACCCTTAACCCCTAACCCCTAACCCTAGCCCTTGTTTGAAACCCTAATTTGAGACACTAGCTCTTGTTTGAAACCCTAATTTGAAACCCTAGCCCTTGTTTGAAACCCTAATTTGAGACCCTAGCCCTAATTTGAAACCCCTGACCCCTGACCCTTGACCCTTAACCCCTGACCCTTAACCCTAACCCCTGACCCTTGACCCTTGACCCTTAACCCTTAACCCCTAACCCTAGCCCTTGTTTGAAACCCTAATTTGAGACACTAGCTCTTGTTTGAAACCCTAATTTGAGACACTAGCTCTTGTTTGAAACCCTAATTTGAAACCCTAGCCCTTGTTTGAAACCCTAATTTGAGACCCTAGCCCTAGTTTGAAACCCCTGACCCCTGACCCTTGACCCTTAACCCCTGACCCTTAACCCTAACCCTAACCCTGACCCTTGACCCTTAACCCCTGACCCTTAACCCCTGACCCTTAACCCATAACCCCTAACCCCTAACCCTAGCCCTTGTTTGAAACCCTAATTTGAGACACTAGCTCTTGTTTGAAACCCTAATTTGAAACACTAGCCCTTGTTTGAAACCCTAATTTGAGACCCTAGCCCTAATTTGAAACCCCTGACCCCTGACCCTTGACCCTTAACCCATGACCCTTAACCCTAACCCCTGACCCTTAACCCTTAACCCTTAACCCCTGACCCTTAACCCCTAACCCTAGCCCTTGTTTGAAACCCTAATTTGAGACACTAGCTCTTGTTTGAAACCCTAATTTGAGACACTAGCTCTTGTTTGAAACCCTAATTTGAAACCCTAGCCCTTGTTTGAAACCCTAATTTGAGACCCTAGCCCTAATTTGAAACCCCTGACCCCTGACTTCTGACCCTTAACCCCTGACCCTTAACCCTTAACCCCTAACCCCTGACCCCTAACCCTAGCCCTTGTTTGAAACCCTAATTTGAGACACTAGCTCTTGTTTGAAACCCTAATTTGAGACACTAGCTCTTGTTTGAAACCCTAATTTGAAACCCTAGCCCTTGTTTGAAACCCTAATTTGAGACCCTAGCCCTAGTTTGAAACCCCTGACCCCTGACCCTTGACCCTTAACCCCTGACACTTAACCCTAACCCTAACCCTGACCCTTAACCCCTGACCCTTAACCCCTGACCCTTAACCCTTAACCCCTAACCCCTAACCCTAGCCCTTGTTTGAAACCCTAATTTGAGACACTAGCTCTTGTTTGAAACCCTAATTTGAAACACTAGCCCTTGTTTGAAACCCTAATTTGAGACCCTAGCCCTAATTTGAAACCCCTGACCCCTGACCCTTGACCCTTAACCCATGACCCTTAACCCTTAACCCCTGACCCTTAACCCCTAACCCTAGCCCTTGTTTGAAACCCTAATTTGAGACACTAGCTCTTGTTTGAAACCCTAATTTGAGACACTAGCTCTAATTTGAAACCCCTGACCCTTGACCCCTGACCCTTAACCCTAACCCCTGACCCTTGACCCTTAACCCTTAACCCCTGACCCTTAACCCCTAACCCTAGCCCTTGTTTGAAACCCTAATTTGAGACACTAGCTCTTGTTTGAAACCCTAATTTGAAACCCTAGCCCTTGTTTGAAACCCTAATTTGAGACCCTAGCCCTAGTTTGAAACCCCTGACCCCTGACCCTTGACCCTTAACCCCTGACCCTTAACCCTAACCCTAACCCTGACCCTTGACCCTTAACCCCTGACCCTTAACCCCTGACCCTTAACCCATAACCCCTAACCCTAGCCCTTGTTTGAAACCCTAATTTGAAACACTAGCCCTTGTTTGAAACCCTAATTTGAGACCCTAGCCCTAATTTGAAACCCCTGACCCCTGACCCTTGACCCTTAACCCATGACCCTTAACCCTAACCCCTGACCCTTAACCCTTAACCTTTAACCCCTAACCCTAGCCCTTGTTTGAAACCCTAATTTGAGACACTAGCTCTTGTTTGAAACCCTAATTTGAGACACTAGCTCTTGTTTGAAACCCTAATTTGAAACCCTAGCCCTTGTTTGAAACCCTAATTTGAGACCCTAGCCCTAATTTGAAACCCCTGACCCCTGACTTCTGACCCTTAACCCCTGACCCTTAACCCTTAACCCCTAACCCCTGACCCCTGACCCCTAACCCCTAACCCTAGCCCTTGTTTGAAACCCTAATTTGAGACACTAGCTCTTGTTTGAAACCCTAATTTGAGACACTAGCTCTTGTTTGAAACCCTAATTTGAAACCCTAGCCCTTGTTTGAAACCCCTTATTTGAGACCCTAGCCCTAGTTTGAAACCCCTGACCCCTGACCCTTGACCCTTAACCCCTGACCCTTAACCCTAACCCCTAACCCTAGCCCTTGTTTGAAACCCTAATTTGAGACACTAGCTCTTGTTTGAAACCCTAATTTGAAACACTAGCCCTTGTTTGAAACCCTAATTTGAGACCCTAGCCCTAATTTGAAACCCCTGACCCCTGACCCTTGACCCTTAACCCATGACCCTTAACCCTTAACCCTTAACCCCTGACCCTTAAGCCTAACCCTAGCCCTTGTTTGAAACCCTAATTTGAGACACTAGCTCTTGTTTGAAACCCTAATTTGAGACACTAGCTCTAATTTGAAACCCCTGACCCTTGACCCCTGACCCTTAACCCTAACCCCTGACCCTTGACCCTTAACCCTTAACCCCTGACCCTTAACCCCTAACCCTAGCCCTTGTTTGAAACCCTAATTTGAGACACTAGCTCTTGTTTGAAACCCTAATTTGAAACCCTAGCCCTTGTTTGAAACCCTAATTTGAGACCCTAGCCCTAGAATGAAACTCCTGACCCCTGACCCTTGACCCCTGACCCTTAACCCTAACCTTAACCCCTAACCCTGACCCTTGACCCTTAACCCCTGACCCTTAACCCTTAACCCCTAACCCCTAACCCTAGCCCTTGTTTGAAACCCTAATTTGAGACACTAGCTCTTGTTTGAAACCCTAATTTGAAACCCTAGCCCTTGTTTGAAACCCTAATTTGAGACCCTAGCCCTAATTTGAAACCCCTGACCCCTGACCCCTGACCCTTGACCCTTAACCCCTGACCTTAACCCTAACCCCTAACCCTGACCCTTGACCCTTAACCCTAATTTGAGACCCTAGCCCTAGTTTGAAACCCCTGATCCCTGAACCTTGACCCTTAACCCTTAATCCCTGACCCTTAACCCCTAACCCTAGCCCTTGTTTGAAACCCTAATTTGAGACACTAGCTCTTGTTTGAAACACTAGCTCTTGTTTGAAACCCTCATTTGAAACCCTAGCCCTTGTTTGGAACCCTAATTTGAGACCCTAGCCCTAATTTGAAACCCCTGACCCCTGACCCTTGACCCTTAACCCTTAACCCCTAACCCTTGTTTGAAACCCTAATTTGAGACACTAGCTCTTGTTTGAAACCCTAATTTGAGACACTAACTCTTGTTTGAAACCCTAATTTGAAACCCTAGCCCTTGTTTGAAACCCTAATTTGAGACCCTAGCCCTAGTTTGAAACCCCTGATCCCTGACCCTTAACCCCTGACCCTTAACCCTAACCCCTAACCCTAGCCCTTGTTTGAAACCCTAATTTGAAACCCTAACCCTTGTTTGAAACCCGAATTTGAGACCATAGCCCTAATTTGAAACCCCTGACCCCTGACCCTTAACCCCTGACCCTTAACCCTTAACCCCTGACCCTTAACCCTTAACCCTTAACCCCTAACACCTGACCCTTGTTTGAAACCCTAATTTGAGACACTAGCTCTTGTTTGAAACCCTAATTTGAAACCCTAGCCCTTGTTTGAAACCCTAATTTGAGACCCAAGCCCTAATTTGAAACCCCTGACCCCTGACCCTTGACCCTTAACCCTTGACCCTTAACCCTTGACCCTTGACCCTTTACCCTTGACTCCTGACCCTAACCCTGACCCTTGACCCTTAAACTCTGACCCTTAACCCCTAACCCCTAACCCTAGCCCTTGTTTGAAACCCTAATTTGAGACACTAGCTCTTGTTTGAAACCCTAATTTGAAACCCTAGCCCTTGTTTGAAACCCTAATTTGAGACCCTAGCCCTAATTTGAAACCCCTGACCCTTAACCCCTGACCCTTAACCCTTAACCCCTAACCCCTAACCCCTAACCCCTGACCCCTAACCCCTGACCCCTAACCCTTGTTTGAAACCCTAATTTGAGACACTAGCTCTTGTTTGAAACCCTAATTTGAAACCCTAGCCCTTGTTTGAAACCCTAATTTGAGACCCTAGCCCTAATTTGAAACCCCTGACCCCTGACCCCTGACCCTTGACCCTTAACCCCTGACCTTAACCCTAACCCCTGACCCTTGACCCTTAACCCTAATTTGAGACCCTAGCCCTAGTTTGAAACCCCTGATCCCTGAACCTTGACCCTTAACCCTTAATCCCTGACCCTTAACCCCTAACCCTAGCCCTTGTTTGAAACCCTAATTTGAGACACTAGCTCTTGTTTGAAACACTAGCTCTTGTTTGAAACCCTAATTTGAAACCCTAGCCCTTGTTTGAAACCCTAATTTGAGACCCTAGCCCTAATTTGAAACCCCTGACCCCTGACCCTTGACCCTTAACCCTTAACCCCTAACCCTTGTTTGAAACCCTAATTTGAGACACTAGCTCTTGTTTGAAACCCTAATTTGAGACACTAACTCTTGTTTGAAACCCTAATTTGAAACCCTAGCCCTTGTTTGAAACCCTAATTTGAGACCCTAGCCCTAGTTTGAAACCCCTGATATCTGACCCTTAACCCCTGACCCTTAACCCTAACCCCTAACCCTAGCCCTTGTTTGAAACCCTAATTTGAAACCCTAACCCTTGTTTGAAACCCGAATTTGAGACCATAGCCCTAATTTGAAACCCCTGACCCCTGACCCTTAACCCCTGACCCTTAACCCTTAACCCCTAACACCTGACCCTTGTTTGAAACCCTAATTTGAGACACTAGCTCTTGTTTGAAACCCTAATTTGAAACCCTAGCCCTTGTTTGAAACCTTAATTTGAGACCCTAGCCCTAATTTGAAACCCCTGACCCCTGACCCTTGACCCTTAACCCTTGACCCTTAACCCTTGACCCTTGACCCTTGACCCTTTACCCTTGACTCCTGACCCTAACCCTGACCCTTGACCCTTAAACTCTGACCCTTAACCCCTAACCCCTAACCCTAGCCCTTGTTTGAAACCCTAATTTGAGACACTAGCTCTTGTTTGAAACTCTAATTTGAGACACTAGCTCTTGTTTGAAACCCTAATTTGAAACCCTAGCCCTTGTTTGAAACCCTAATTTGAGACCCTAGCCCTAATTTGAAACCCCTGACCCCTGACCCCTGACCCTTGACCCTTAACCCTAACCCTGACACCTGAGCCTTGACCCTTAACCCCTAAACCTTGACCCTGACCCTTAACCCCTAACCCCTAACCCTAGCCCTTGTTTGAAACCCTAATTTGAGACACTAGCTCTTGTTTGAAACCCTAATTTGAAACCCTAGCCCTTGTTTGAAACCCTAATTTGAGACCCTAGCCCTAATTTGAAACCCCTGACCCCTGACCCTTAACCCCTGACCCTTAACCCTTAACCCCTGACCCCTAACCCTAGCCCTTGTTTGAAACCCTAATTTGAGACACTAGCTCTTGTTTGAAACCCTAATTTGAAACCCTAGCCCTTGTTTGAAACCCTAATTTGAGACCCTAGCCCTAATTTGAAACCCCTGACCCTTAACCCCTGACCCTTAACCCCTAAGCCCTAACCCCTAACCCTAGCCCTTGTTTGAAACCCTAATTTGAGACACTAGCTCTTGTTTGAAACCCTTATTTGAGACACTAGCTCTTGTTTGAAACCCTAATTTGAAACCCTAGCCCTAATTTGAAACCCCTGACCACTGACCCTTAACCCTTAACCCTTACCCTAACCCTATTTATGGAGGTTACATGTTTAACAAGAGACAGACACATGTTTGTTAAGATTTTTTTATTAAACTGAGGTGAGAGACATAAGCATAAGAGTTGCGGAATGACAACCGTCCAGTCAAAATGATGAGGCGGGAGATACCCGGGAGTTAACCCCTTTCCAAAATCCTAACCCTTAACCCCTAACCCCTAACCCTAGCCCTGGTTTGAAACCATATTTTTTTAACCCTAGCCCTAGTTTGAAACCCTATTTTTTTTAACCCTAGCCGTAGTTTGAAACCCTAATTTGAAACACTAGCCCTAGTTTGAAACCCTAATTTGAAACCCTAGCCCGAGTTTGAAACCTTAACCCTAGTTTAAAACTCTCATTTTAAATCTTAGCCCTAGTTTAAAACCCTAACTTTGAACCCTAGCCCTAGTTTAAACCCCTAATTTGAGACACTAGCTCTTGTTTGAAACCCTAACCTAGTTTGAAACCCTAATCTGAATCCCAAGCCCTAGTTTGAAACCTTAACCCTAGTTTAAAACCCTAATTTTAAATCTTAGCCCTAGTTTAAAACCCTAACTTTGAACCCTAGCCCTAGTTTAAACCCCTAATTTGAGACACGAGCCCTTGTTTGAAACCCTAATTTGGAACCTTAACCCTATTTTGAAACCCTAATGTGAAACACTAGCCCGAGTTTGAAACCCTAGTTCTAGTTTTAAACCCTAATATGAAACCCTAGCCCTTGTTTGAACCCCTAATTTGGAACCCTAACCCTAGTTTGAAACCCTAGCCCTAGTTTTAAAACCTAAATTTGAAACCCAAGCCCCAGTTTGAAACCCTAATTTGAAACCCAAGCCCTTGTTTGAAACCCTAATTTGAGACCCTAGCCCTAATTTGAGTCCCTAGCCCTAATTTGAGACCCCTGACCCTTAACCCTTAACCCCTGACCCCTAACCCCTAACCCAACCCTAGTTATGGAGGTTACATGTTTAACAAGAGACAGACACATTTTTGTTAAGATTTTTTTATTAAACTGAGGTGAGAGACATAAGCATAAGAGTTGCGGAATGACAACCGTCCAGTCAAAATGATGAGGCGGGAGATACCCGGGAGTTAACCCCCTTCCAAAAACCTAACCCTTAACCCCTAACCCCTAACCCTAGCCGTAGTTTGAAACCCTAGCCCGAGTTTGAAACCCTAATTTGAAACCCTAGCCCGAGTTTGAAACCCTTATTTGAAAACCCTAATTTTAAATCCTAGCCCTAGTTTAAAACCCTAATTTTGAACCTTAACCCTAGTTTGAAACCCTAATATGAAACCCTAATTTGAAACCCTAATTTGAAACCCTAGCCCTCGTTTGAAACCCTAATTTGAGACCCTAGCCCTCGTTTGAAACCCTAATTTGAGACCCTAGCCCTCGTTTGAAACCCTAATTTGAGACACTAGCTCTTGTTTGAAACCCTAATTTGGAACCCTAACCTAGTTTGAAACCCTAATCTGAATCCCAAGCCCTAGTTTGAAACCTTAACCCTAGTTTAAAACCCTAATTTTAAATCTTAGCCCTAGTTTAAAACCCTAACTTTGAACCCTAGCCCTAGTTTAAACCCCTAATTTGAGACACGAGCCCTTGTTTGAAACCCTAATTTGGAACATTAACCCTATTTTGAAACCCCAATGTGAAACACTAGCCCGAGTTTGAAACCCTAGTTCTAGTTTTAAACCCTAATATTAAACCCTAGCCCTTGTTTGAAACCCTAATTTGGAACCCTAACCCTAGTTTGAAACTCTAACCCTAGTTTGAAAACATAATTTAAAACACTAGCCCAAGTTTGAAACCCTAATTTGAAACCCTAGCCCTAGTTTAAAAACCTAATTTAAAACACTAGCCCAAGTTTGAAACCCTAATTTGAGACCCTAGCCCTAATTTGAAACCCTAACCATAGTTTAAAGCCCTACTTTAAAACCTTAACCCTAGTTTAAAACCCTACTTTGAAACCCTAACCCTAGTTTTAAACCCTAATATGAAACCCTAGCTTGAAACCCTAATATGAAACCCTAGCCCTAGTTTGAAACCCTAATTTGAAACCCTAGCCCTAGTTTGAAACCCTAATTTGAAACCCTAGCCCTAGTTTGAAACCCTAATTTTGAACTCTAGCCTTAGTTTGAAACCCTAATTTGAGACCCTAGCCCTAGTTTAAAACCCTAATTCAAAACTCTAGACCTAGTTTGAAACCCTAATTTTAAACTCGAGCCCTAGTTTAAACCCTAATCTGAGACCCTAGCCCTTGTTTGAAACCCTAATCCTATTTTGAAACCCTAATTTGTAACACTAGCCCTAGTTTGAAACCCTAGCCCTAGTTTTAAACCCTAATTTGGAACCCTAGCCCTAGTTTGAAACCCTAATATGAAACCCTAGCCCTAGTTTGAAACCCTAATATGAAACCCTAGCTTGAAACCCTAGCCCTATCTTGAAACCCTAATTTGAAACCCTAGCCCTAGTTTGAAACCCTAATTTTAAATTTAAGCCCTAGTTTGAAACCCTAATTTGTAACCCTAGCCCTAGTTTAAAACCCTAATTCAAAACCCTAGACCTAGTTTTAAACCCTAATTTTAAACTCGAGCCCTAGTTTAAACCCTAATCTGAGACCCTAGCCCTTGTTTGAAACCCTAATCCTATTTTGAAACCCTAATTTGTAACACTAGCCCTAGTTTGAAACCCTAGCCCTAGTTTTAAACCCTAATTTGGAACCCTAGCCCTAGTTTTAAACCCTAATTTGGAACCCTAGCCCTAGTTTGAAACCCTAATATGAAACCCTAGCCCTAGTTTGAAACCCTAATATGAAACCCTAGCCCTAGTTTGAAACCCTAATATGAAACCCTAGCTTGAAACCCTAATATGAAACCCTAGCCCTAGTTTGAAACCCTAATTTTGAACTCTAGCCTTAGTTTGAAACCCTAATTTGAGACCCTAGCCCTTGTTTGAAACACTAATCCTATTTTGTAGCCCTAATTTGAAACATTAGCCCTAGTTTGAAACCCTAACCTTAAACCCAAACCTAACCCTAAACACTGGCTATGCCAACCCTAACCCCTAAATAATTAACAAACCATAAAAAGCATAAATACATTAATAAAACAATTGTTGAGATACAATAGTGACATGGGTATTTAAATAACATTTCATATTGGTTTACATGCAAGTATTACATAGACAATAAATAGGACGCTTTCCCTCATAATTTGAACGAAAAAGGCGCACAGTTAGGACGACTTATTTGCGCTTGGTGGTTGCAGTATATAAAGGGTGAGGGTTCGGTTCCTGTTCGAGGAAGCTCAGTTTGGATTTGCTTTTCCAAGAGGCAACATCTCAGACAATTCATTGAACAATTGTCGTGTGCTCAACCTGAAGAAGGCTCTTTACAGCTGAAACCTTGTCAAGGCACACTTGCATTTAATTATACTCATTAGGAATTACAACTATTTTTTTTATATAATATTTTTTTTTTATGTTTTTTTTTAAATTGTTTTTGTTTTATTGTTTTAATAGATAGTGATTACATATATAACAAAGGCCACTCCTATTGAATAAATAAAAAATTACAATTCAATTATACATAACATCTACAATAAAATGTATTTGTAGATAGTGATTACATAGGATACAAAGGCAACTCCTTTCTATTAAATGAAAGATTAAAAACATTATTATACATCAATTACCATAAAAAGGAATCAGAGATTTAAAAAAAAGTATGATGGATGGTGGGTGGACTGTTGTCCGCAATGGGCGGAGACGCCAGCCCACACATCAGTGGAAGGAACGTGACGACGGGAGGTTCCAAGGACGGAAGGACCGTGCGATTCCTTTTCGCTCCAGGAGGGGGGATCAATTCCCCTATCCTGGTCCAGGA
This sequence comes from Leptonotus elevatus, assembly GCF_054856555.1. NCBI lineage: Eukaryota > Metazoa > Chordata > Actinopteri > Syngnathiformes > Syngnathidae > Leptonotus > Leptonotus elevatus. The sequence continues at coordinate 2,048,045 of NC_141260.1, read as the reverse complement.
AGGGCTCAATCCCTCATTCCTAACCATTTTTTATTTATTCAATAGGAGTGGCCTTTGTTATATATGTAATCACGACCTATTAATATAAAACAATAAAACAAAAACAATCAAAAAATGAGTTGTAATTCCTAATGAGTATAATTAAATGCAAGTGTGCCTTGACAAGGTTTCGGCTGTAAAGAGCCTTCTTCAGGTCGAGCACACGACAATTGTTCAATGAATTGTCTGAGATGTTGCCTCTTCGAACCCTAACCTCAACCCTCGTGTCTGTGTACTATAAATGCACTAACCCTAATGTGGAGTATGTAGGATGAAACCCTAACCATGATGTCATCCTAACCCTAACGTCTGTAGTATAAACGAGTTTACCCGAATCTCAACCCTAATCCGACATCTGCGTTCATAAATAATGTACATTTGTTTACATAACAGTTGATATAAAATATATCCAATATATACATATACAAAGTGTGCACTATACCTGATGAGGGCCGTGTTGGCGACGTTTCGGAGGTCGTTGGTCCTTCTTCAGGCGGAGTCTCATCCGGATGATTCATTAATTTCTATCAAACAAAAGCGAGCTTCCAAATGACGACCAGGTCAACCAAAACGTGGGGAAAAGAGACGAGGCAAAAACGGGCAGCGTGACACGAGGAAAGACAACAAACCGACACAGACGGAGGGGAGACGGCAGACTAAATACACAGACACTAACGACACAACAAGACACACCTGGGGCGAGACACACCTGGGGCAAGACAGGTGGCTGAGGGCACTGATTGGATGACACGAGGAAGGGCGGGATGACACTTCAACAAGACCAAGGGAGACGCAAGGAAAACAGAACCCACAACATATCCTCATATAAGAGGTTACATGAGGACATCTCAAACCATGGTTCTTTTCCCTTCAACTTTCTATCTTGCACTTGACGTCTCGCTTGACTTTCCTTCTTTCCTTCCTTGGTGTCCTTTTTGGCTTCGTTGCTCTCCTTCTTTCTTTGCTTTCTTACGGACTCCCAAATTCATTACATACATTCCATAATTCGACTCTGAGCTACATATTTAATATATATTTACATTTCATTTCAATTGATAAAAAATATACATACATAAATAAGACATTCATAAAACCATATATTTACATATACAATATATATAGAATTGATTATGTACATAGTGTAATCACAGTCAGTTCACATAAAAGGTTTATTTGAAAATAAACATCCTGGGAAACACAGTTTGACCGTTAAATGACATTTTAGAAACACTTCATCAAAAGAAATTCATTCATGGTCACCAGAAACCATATTTGAAAGGAGACACAGAACCACCAGCGAGGAGATTCCCGAAAATCCATCAAAATCCTGAGTCTTGGACAGTCCCCTTTTCAGTTCCGCCTGGCAGACCCATTGTCTCGGACTGCGGAAGTGAGACTTACCGGATTGCGGAATTCATAGACCACTATTTGAATCCATTATCCACTAAACATGATTCTTATATAAAGGATATTTGTCATTTCATTGAAAGAATTAAGAGAATTTGAAATCCCCAATGATGCAATATTATTTATAATTGATATAAACAGTCTATGTACAAATATTGACACCCCATCAGGACTGGCGGCTGTAAAAAAAAGATTTTTGAAAAGTATCCCGATTCTAGGTGCCCGGATAAGGAACTCATAAAACTGCTAGAAATGAGTTTAAATAGAAATGATTTTGAATTTGACCAGAATTTTTATTTACAAATAAAAGGCACGGCCATGGGCAAGACATTTGCGCCCGCGTATGCCAATATCTTTATGGCCACTTGGGAGGAAGGAGTCCTTCCCAAATGTCCAAAGAAACCACTACATGTCCTCAGATACCTGGATGATATCTGGGGAATTTGGACGGATTCGTCAAAAGAATTAGATGAGTTTTTCCTGATCTTGGACGCACATGATCGCTCTATAAAGATTCAAACTGCAAAAAATAAACAGAGCATTGCTTTTTTAGACACGACCACGTACAACACGTACAAAGGACAACAATTCACAGAAAACAAAAGATTGGATATCAAAGTTTTTTTCAAAACAACAGATACACATGCACTTTGACATAAATATAGTTTCCACCCTAAACACACATTTCGAGGCATTATTAAATCCCAGTTGTTTTTGTACGCAGGATGAGGATTTTTGGGACGCAGTGCTGACCCTTTTCAAGGGGCTTCGGTCGAGGGGGTACAGTCGTTCTTTCCTAAAAAACTGTTTGAGAGGATTCCAAGCCCCAAAGGTTCCTCTGAGTAAAAAATGGATTCCATTGATGACTACATTTTCTTCCAACAATTCATCATTGAGCTTTTACTTAAAGAGGAATTTCAAACAAGTTTTACAAAATACTCAAATAGAGGAGGCCCATCAAGTCATTTCAGCCTACAAAATATATTTTATATTTTTTTAGACCCAAATTTGCACATCATCAGTCTAATAAGGTCATTTTCCGTATTACACAAACATTTGACTCTAACGCGACCAATTGTGTCTATATGATTGTATGCAGTAAATGCAATAAGCAATATATTGGAGAAACGAAGAAGTCAATATCCACAAGAATGACACAACACCGCTAGAACATAAGGAAACAAAAAATGACCCACACAACCCGAGTGAGACACTTTTTGGCGCAACATTTTTACTGTTACATTTGATATTAAACACTCTGATTTATTTGAAAATAAACATTCTGGGAAACACATTTTGACTGTTAGATTAGAAAATATACATTCTGGTTTAATTGGAAAATGAACACCTGGGGTTAATTTGAAAATAAACATTCTGGGAAACACAGTTTGACCGTTTTTTTTGTTTTTTTCTCTCTCCCTCTCCCTCCTCCTCCTCACTCTCATTGTGCTATAAAAGCCCGTGCCTTCATTCCTGCTCTGACTCTTGGAAGGACAACAGCTCCTCGCAGTCGAGAAAAGCCGTTTGATTCATATTAGTGACATTTTGTTACTTTCTATACATTAGCCCTTTCTTTTCTTTTATTGTGCCCACGCCTGAGGAAGACCTCTCAAGGTCGAAACGTCGCGACGGGCACTAGTTTTTTTTGACACTTATTTTCAATTTTCTTTTTTTCAAATCTTTTTTGTTTATTTCTTTTGTTTTTGTAGAATAGATAGATTAAAAACCAAAACAATATATAATTAATTGAAAAAAACAAAACAACAAAAAAATATATGATGTATGACAATGGTGATGACTGGACCGTTATCCAGTATGGCAGACGTCGCCAACGATTAGGGGAACAAAATGGGCAACAGGGGGGTGGCGGTCGACCACGCTGGTACCAGGGAGGGCGAGAGCGCTGGGGGATGGACAGTGCACCTCCCTCCTCCCGCTTCGGCGGAAGGACGAATCCTGTTCATAAACCTAACCCTTAACCCTAACCCTAACCCTAACCCCTAACCCTAACCCTTAACCTTAACCCTAACCCCAACCCCAACCCTAACCCCAACCCTAACCCTGGCTATATTAACCCTAACCCCAACCCTAACCCTAACCCTAACCCCAACCCCAGCTATACTAACCCTAACCTAGTGGATGTACTATGGCCCTACTGAGTGCTAACCCTAACCTCAACCCTATAATTGTATATAACCCTGGACACCTTTCTAACCCTAGTGGGATGTGAATTATATGTATATAGTAAATATGAAAACTGTATATGGTGTGAATGTTGTATTATGACATACATGTGTTGTATTACACGGTAATAACACAATTTCATGGTGTTAAACAAGATAAAAATATCATAGGTGCATAATTAGTGGGATATTAAAATGGACAGTTAATTCATGATGTTAAAATAGGTTAATACGATTAAAATATAATGCATGCATAATTAAAGAGTTGTAAATATGTACAGTACATTTGTGGGGATATATATGTACTTTAAAGTTAAATACTAAGTGAAGTGTACATAAGTGTATAAACTAATAGGGTTGGATATTTAGAAGGTTATTTCATGAGGTTTGCTTTTTCATTGTACATGGAGTGGGCGTGTTCAATTTGAGTTGGGGGCGGGCTGGTTTCGCAAGTATATAAAGGATCGCAGACTCACAGCTGCTCAGTTGGAGTTTGGTCGTTGCAGAGACAACATCTCTCGCCAGGAAGAGCTTAATTGCATTTTCATTGTTTCATTGTGCCATTTACCTGAAGAAGGCTCTGGATGAGCCGAAACGTTGTCAAGGCACACTTACATTTAATTATACTTATTAGGAATTAGAACTATTTTTTTATATAAAAAATTTTTTTTGATTGTTTTTGTTTATTATTTTATATTAATAGATAGTGATTACATATATAACAAAGGCCACTCCTATTGAATAAATAAAAGATTAAAAATCAATTATACATAACATCTTAAATAAAATAGATTTGTAGATAGTGATTGCATAGGATACAAAGGCAACTCCTAACTATTAAATAAAAGATTAAAAACATTATTATACATCAATTACCATAAAAAGGAATCAGAGATTTAAAAAAAAGTATGATGGATGGTGGGTGGACTGTTGTCCGCAATGGGCGGAGACGCCAGCCCACACATCAGTGGAAGGAACGTGACGACGGGAGGTTCCAAGGACGGAAGGACCGTGCGATTCCCTTTCGCTCCAGGAGGGGGGATCAATTCCCCTATCCTGGTCCAGGAAGGGCTCAATCCCTCATTCCTAACCCTAACCCTTAACCCAAACCCTTAACCCAAACCCAAACCCAAACCCAAACCCAACCCCAACCCCAACCCCAACCCCAACCCAACCCCAACCCTAACCCTAAAACCAACCCCAACCCCAACCCCAACCCCAACCCTAACCCTAACCCCAGGTTACATGATTAACAAGAGTCAGACACATTTTTGTTAAGATTTTTTTATTAAACTGAGGTGAGAGACATAAGCATAGGAGTTGTGGAATGACAACCGTCCAGTCAAAATGATGAGGCGGGAGATACCCGGGAGTTAACCCCTTTCCAAAAACCTAACCCTAACCCCTAACCATAGCCCTAGTTTGAAACCCTAATTTGAAACCATAGCCCTAGTTTGAAACCCTAATTTGAAACCCTTATTTGAAAACCCTAATTTTAAATCCTAGCCCTAGTTTAAAACCCTAATTTTGAACCTTAACCCTAGTTTGAAACACTAGCCCTAATTTGAAACACTAGCCCTAATTTGAAACACTAGCCCTAATTTGAAACACTAGCCCTAATTTGAAACACTAGCCCTAGTTTGAAACACTAATTTGGAACCATAATTTTAAATCCTAGTCCTAGTTTGAAACCCTAATCTGAATCCCAAGCCCTAGTTTGAAAACCTTATTTGAAACCTTAACCCTAGTTTAAAACCCTAATTTTAAATCTTAGCCCTAGTTTAAACCCCTAATTTTAGACGCTAGCCCTTCTTTGAAACCCTAATCCTATTTTGAAACCCTAATGTGAAACACTAATCCTATTTTGAAACCCTAATGTGAAACACTAACCCTATTTTGAAACCCTAATTCTAGTTTTAAACCCTAATATGAAACCCTAGCCCTTGCTTGAAACCCTAATTTGGAACCCTAACCCTAGTTTGAAAACACTAGCCCAAGTTTGAAACCCTAATATGAAACCCTAGCCCTAGTTTGAAACCCTAGCCCTAGTTTAAAAACCTAATTTAAAACACTAGCCCAAGTTTGAAACACTAGCCCAAGTTTGAAACCCTAATTTGAGACCCTAGCCCTAATTTGAAACCCTAGCCCTAATTTGAAACCCTAATTTAAAACCCTAGCCCCAGTTTGAAACCCTAATTTGAAACCCAAGCCCTTGTTTGAAACCCTAATTTGAGACCCTAGCCCTAATTTGAAACCCCTGACCCCTGACCCTTAACCCCTGACCCCTAACCCAACCCTAGTTATGGCGGTTACATGTTTAACAAGAGACAGACACAAGATTTTTTTATTAAACTGAGGTGAGAGACATAAGCATAAGAGTTGCGGAATGACAACCGTCCAGTCAAAATGATGAGGCGGGAGATACCCGGGAGTTAACTCCTTTCCAAAAACCTAACCCTTAACCCCTAACCCTAGCCCTTGTTTGAAACCATATTTTTTTAACCCTAGCCCTTGTTTGAAACCCTATTTTTTTAACCCTAGCCTTAGTTTGAAACCCTATTTTTTAACCCTAGCCGTAGTTTGAAACCCTATTTTTTTAACCCTAGCCGTAGTTTGAAACCCTAATTTGAAACCCTAGCCCTAGTTTGAAACCCTAATTTGAAACCCTAGCCCAAGTTTGAAACCCTTATTTGAAAACCCTAATTTTAAATCCTAGCCATAGTTTAAAACCCTAATTTTGAACCTTAACCCTAGTTTGAAACCCTAGCTTGAAACCCTAATATGAAACCCTAATTTGAAACCCTAATTTGAAACCCTAATTTGAAACCCTAATTTGAAACCCAAATTTGAAACCCAAATTTGAAACCCTAATTTGAAACCCTAGCCCTCGTTTGAAACCCTAATTTGAAACCCTAGCCCTCGTTTGAAACCCTCATTTGAAACCCTAACCCTCGTTTGAAACCCTCATTTGAAACCCTAGCCCTCGTTTGAAACCCTAATTTGAAACCCTAGCCCTCGTTTGAAACCCTAATTTGAGACCCTAGCCCTCATTTGAAACCCTAATTTGTAACACTAGCCCCAGTTTGAAACCCTAATTTGTAACTCTAGCCCCAGTTTGAAACCCTAATTTGATACCTAGCCCTAGTTTGAAACCCTAATATGAAACCCTAGCCCTAGTTTGAAACCCTAGCCCTAATTTGAAACCCTAATTTAAAACCCTAGACCTAGTTTGAAACCCTAATTTGAGACCCTAGCCCTTGTTTGAAACACTAATCCTATTTTGTAGCCCTAATTTGAAACACTAGCCCTAGTTTGAAACCCTAACCTTAACCCTAAACCCCAAACCTAACCCTAAACACTGGCTATGCCAACCCTAACCCCTAAATAATTAACAAACCATAAAAAGCATGAATGCATTAATAAAACAATTGTTGAGATACAATAGTGACATGGGTATTTAAATAACATTTCATATTGGTTTACATGCAAGTATTACATAGACAATAAATAGGACGCTTTCCCTCATAATTTGAACGAAAAAGGCGCACAGTTAGGACGACTTATTTGCAGTATATAAAGGGTGAGGGTTCGGTATGGAGGTAAATTTGGTGCAAAACTAACTTGTGCCTGTAGAAAAAAGTCTAAATTTGTATCTGTAAAAAAATGTGTGCCTGTAAAAAAAAATTTGTGTCTGTAAAATAAATTTGTACCTGTAAAAAAAAAATGTGTATCTGTAAAAACAAATTTGTATCTGTAAAAACAAATTTGTATCTGTAAAAACAAATTTGTACCTGTAAAAGTCATGATTTGTATCTGTACAAAAAATTGTTTGTACCTGTACAAAAACTATAAATTTGTATCTGTAAAAGTTGTGATTTGTACCTGTAGTCAAAGAAGTCGCCACTAGGAGTCACAAGTGGTTTTTCTGCTGCTGTTCAGTGACGTGAGTTTTGCCCCATTTGTCGCGCTACAAATGGAGCAAAACTAATTTGTACTTGTAGAGCGCCGTGATTTGTACTCTTAGAAGAAGAGGGCGGGCTCTGGAGGATTTGGGCGGGCTAAAGCTCAACCTCATTGGTTGAGCGAACGACCGTGGGTTGAACTCAAATGACGCCCATAAATCCGCAATTCCAAACAGAGTAGCCACACTAGTTTACGCGTCATTTTGGAAGAAGAGGACGTCCCAGGCGTGAAAATTTCAACATGGTTCAATATACGAACACTGCGTGGAACAGCTTAAACGTTGGTTGACATGCAGAGCACTCAAAGTGGGCAGAAAGAATGAAGTTTTAGTATGAAGGTAAGATTTATTGTACGAACATAGCTCGTAATCCGGTGCTAGCTAGCTAGCTCATCTCATGTCACGAAAACTGAACACATTGAAGTCACGATTTGTATTTCAAGATTTAAAGCCTACCAGTGTAAACATACGATCAATAGCTTGTACCTGTAAAAAAAAAAAAGTGGACAGTACTCAGCTACTTGTATTTGACTAACATTATATTCAAGCATCTGTACTCTTACTATCATAATAAAATGAAAACAAAACGTTTTTACTGCGAGTGGATCTTTAAGCCGCTCCAGGTATTTCAACCTCAGCCCTTTATCCTCTGTATTTAATCATTTTATTTCAAATATTATAATTTATTGATAAATGTCAGTATTTTGCTCTTACACTCTTAGTTTACTCATCACTCACAGTACTCAAATATTTGTGCAAGTATTTTTTCTGTGCTTTTAATTTCTACTTGAGTTACATTTTCCAATGTAACATTACTCTTATTTAAATATTGGCTATTCTGCTTTTGAAATGCCAGTCTATCTGTATCACTAAGATGTGAGCAGTGTCACTGTCACGCAGCTACTTTAACAAAAGTAACTAGGTCAAATGTTAGTTTATTTATTTTTAATTAAATGAGAATCTCATATATTTCAAAATCTTGCTCAAAAGGTGGAGACAACTGCTGGAGACACTGCTGAAGCATCAGTGAAAAGGATGACCCACTCCATCAGAAAGCAGCCAAGAGACAGGAGATGACACCTGGGGGTATTCCATCAAACTGGATTATGGAAAATTATTTTGCAGATCTGCCTGTGGCAGTGGTCAGTCTTTTTTTCTGGTGGCTACAATAATGGGCAACACCTATTTAGTCTTATTTTTTATATATATTGTTATAGGCTACTTGCCGACTTGCTGCCATGATCGCTTTTGGCTACTGTTGAGATGTAACAGTGAAGAATGAATATGGAGGTAAATTCGAGGTGCTTTACATTAAATCAATAATTAATAACACTATTAATGTGAAATACACATCTAACATGAAACAATTATAACTTATATATTTAGTCGGTCTGCTTTTTTCTTTTTTTTTTGCCAATGATATTTCCCTCGTCTTAGTGATAGCAGCAGTATTGCTTTTTTTGGTGAGTCTTGAATTCCTCATACAGCTCCATCAATAACTTTTGTTCTGTTTGTGAGAAGAATACTGTTCTCGTCTTGGATGGATGCAGAAACGGCTCTTCTGGACATCAAATAAAACATTTCAAATGATGCACAATCTTGTTTATTGAATGATACATGTTGTTATTTGATCTGACTATTTCAAATAACTCTCAATATGGATTAAATTGTACTCCTGCAACATTTCAAACTCAAAATTGGAAGACATTTAGAAAGCATAATTTCTTCACTTTCCCAAAGGTGTTTGCAGTGAAATGATCTCAGAACCGTAACCAGTGTATCAAGGATTCTCATTTGTTGGACTTCAAAGCCACTTTGAAGCAGGTTTGATGTCACACCATGTGCCACCGTCTAGCGATTGATCAAGAAGTAGCTTTGATTGACTGCATGCTGGCATCTGTGCGAATAGAATGCTTGGGTCAGCATATTCATACAATAAAAAATAATCATAGCTTCCTAGCTGTGTCATCAAAACACAGCCACTGACATTATACGTAATCAGTTAAATGTTTAGCTTTATCTTGTTAGCCAGAAAAAAAACAAAAGATTTTGTCACATCTTAATATCAGAAATAGTGGGAATACTGATAGACAGACATTGTTTATAAACATTCCCATTTGCATTCTTTTTATTTGGCTTCAGTGTTGAAAGCAAATGTGTATGTTTAAAAGTGTAAGAGCCTTTTATTTTAACTGTTTGCAAAGCATACATTGCAAAAATACTGACATTTATCAATAAATTATAATATTTGAAATAAAATGATTAAATACAGAGGATACAGGGTTGAGGTTGAAATACCTGGAGCGGCTTAAAGATCCACTCGCAGAAAAAAGTTTTGTTTTCATTTTATTATGATAGTAAGAGTACAGATGCTTGAATATAATGTTAGTCAAATACAAGTAGCTGAGTATTGTCCACTTTTTTTTTTTACAGGTACAAGCTATTGATCGTATGTTTACACTGGTAGGCTTCAAATCTTGAAATACAAATCGTGACTTCAATGTGTTCAGTTTTCGTGACAACAACATGAGATGAGCTAGCTAGCTAGCACCGGATTACGAGCTATGTTCGTACAATAAATCTTACCTTCATACTAAAACTTCTTTCTTTCTGCCCACTTGGAGTGCTCTGCATGTCAACCAACGTTTAAGCTGTTCCACGCGGTGTTCGTATATTTAACCATGTTGACATTTTCACGCCTGGGACGTCCTCTTCTTCCAAAATGACGCGTAAACTAGTGTGGCTACTCTGTTTGGAATTGCGGATTTATGGGCGTCATTTGAGTTCAACCCACGGTCGTTCGCTCAACCAATGAGGTTGAGCTTTAGCCCGCCCAAATCCTCCAGAGCCCGCCCTCTTCTTCTACGAGTACAAATCACGGCGCTCTACAAGTACAAATTAGTTTTGCTCCATTTGTAGCGCGACAAATGGGGCAAAACTCACGTCACTGAACAGCAGCAGAAAAACCACTTGTGACTCCTAGTGGCGACTTCTTTGACTACAGGTACAAATCACAACTTTTACAGATATAAATTTATAGTTTTTGTACAGGTACAAAATTTCTTTTGTACAGATACAAATTTCTTTTTTACAGGTACAAATTTCTTTTTTACAGACAAATTTTTTTTTTTACAGGCACACATTTTTTTTACAGATACAAATCACGACTTTTACAGATACAAATTTAGACTTTTTTCTACAGGTACAAATTTTTTTGCACAAGTTAGTTTTGCACCAAATTTACCTCCATAGTTCGGTTCCTGTTAGAGGAAGCTCAGTTTGGATTTGCTTTTCCAAGAGGCAACATCTCAGACAATTCATTGAACAATTGTCGTGTGCTCAACCTGAAGAAGGCTCTTTACAGCCGAAACCTTGTCAAGGCACACTTGCATTTAATTATACTCATTAGGAATTACAACTATTTTTTTTATATAATATTTTTTTTTTATGTTTTTTTTTTAATTGTTTTTGTTTTATTGTTTTAATAGATAGTGATTACATACATAACAAAGGCCACTCTTATTGAATAAATAAAAAATTACAATTCAATTATACATAACATCTACAATAAAATGTATTTGTAGATAGTGATTACATAGGATACAAAGGCAACTCCTTTCTATTAAATGAAAGATTAAAAACATTATTATACATCAATTACCTTAAAAAGGAATCAGAGATATAAAAAAAAAGAAAAAAGTATGATGGATGGTGGGTGGACTGTTGTCCGCAATGGGCGGAGACGCCAGCCCACACATCAGTGGAAGGAACGTGACGACGGGAGGTTCCAAGGACGGAAGGACCGTGCGATTCCTTTTCGCTCCAGGAGGGGGGATCAATTCCCCTATCCTGGTCGAGGAAGGGCTCAATCCCTCATTCCTAACCATTTTTTATTTATTCAATAGGAGTGGCCTTTGTTATATATGTAATCACGACCTATTAATATAAAACAATAAAACAAAAACAATCAAAAAATGAGTTGTAATTCCTAATGAGTATAATTAAATGCAAGTGTGCCTTGACAAGGTTTCGGCTGTAAAGAGCCTTCTTCAGGTCGAGCACACGACAATTGTTCAATGAATTGTCTGAGATGTTGCCTCTTCGAACCCTAACCTCAACCCTCGTGTCTGTGTACTATAAATGCACTAACCCTAATGTGGAGTATGTAGGATGAAACCCTAACCATGATGTCATCCTAACCCTAACGTCTGTAGTATAAACGAGTTTACCCGAATCTCAACCCTAATCCGACATCTGCGTTCATAAATAATGTACATTTGTTTACATAACAGTTGATATAAAATATATCCAATATATACATATACAAAGTGTGCACTATACCTGATGAGGGCCGTGTTGGCGACGTTTCGGAGGTCGTTGGTCCTTCTTCAGGCGGAGTCTCATCCGGATGATTCATTAATTTCTATCAAACAAAAGCGAGCTTCCAAATGACGACCAGGTCAACCAAAACGTGGGGAAAAGAGACGAGGCAAAAACGGGCAGCGTGACACGAGGAAAGACAACAAACCGACACAGACGGAGGGGAGACGGCAGACTAAATACACAGACACTAACGACACAACAAGACACACCTGGGGCGAGACACACCTGGGGCAAGACAGGTGGCTGAGGGCACTGATTGGATGACACGAGGAAGGGCGGGATGACACTTCAACAAGACCAAGGGAGACGCAAGGAAAACAGAACCCACAACATATCCTCATATAAGAGGTTACATGAGGACATCTCAAACCATGGTTCTTTTCCCTTCAACTTTCTATCTTGCACTTGACGTCTCGCTTGACTTTCCTTCTTTCCTTCCTTGGTGTCCTTTTTGGCTTCGTTGCTCTCCTTCTTTCTTTGCTTTCTTACGGACTCCCAAATTCATTACATACATTCCATAATTCGACTCTGAGCTACATATTTAATATATATTTACATTTCATTTCAATTGATAAAAAATATACATACATAAATAAGACATTCATAAAACCATATATTTACATATACAATATATATAGAATTGATTATGTACATAGTGTAATCACAGTCAGTTCACATAAAAGGTTTATTTGAAAATAAACATCCTGGGAAACACAGTTTGACCGTTAAATGACATTTTAGAAACACTTCATCAAAAGAAATTCATTCATGGTCACCAGAAACCATATTTGAAAGGAGACACAGAACCACCAGCGAGGAGATTCCCGAAAATCCATCAAAATCCTGAGTCTTGGACAGTCCCCTTTTCAGTTCCGCCTGGCAGACCCATTGTCTCGGACTGCGGAAGTGAGACTTACCGGATTGCGGAATTCATAGACCACTATTTGAATCCATTATCCACTAAACATGATTCTTATATAAAGGATATTTGTCATTTCATTGAAAGAATTGAGAGAATTTGAAATCCCCAATGATGCAATATTATTTATAATTGATATAAACAGTCTATGTACAAATATTGACACCCCATCAGGACTGGCGGCTGTAAAAAAAAGATTTTTGAAAAGTATCCCGATTCTAGGTGCCCGGATAAGGAACTCATAAAACTGCTAGAAATGAGTTTAAATAGAAATGATTTTGAATTTGACCAGAATTTTTATTTACAAATAAAAGGCACGGCCATGGGCAAGACATTTGCGCCCGCGTATGCCAATATTTTTATGGCCACTTGGGAGGAAGGAGTCCTTCCCAAATGTCCAAAGAAACCACTACATGTCCTCAGATACCTGGATGATATCTGGGGAATTTGGACGGATTCGTCAAAAGAATTAGATGAGTTTTTCCTGATCTTGGACGCACATGATCCCTCTATAAAGATTCAAACTGCAATAAATAAACAGAGCATTGATTTTTTAGACACGACCACGTACAACACGTACAAAGGACAACAATTCACAGAAAACAAAAGATTGGATATCAAAGTTTTTTTCAAAACAACAGATACACATGCACTTTGACATAAATATAGTTTCCACCCTAAACACACATTTCGAGGCATTATTAAATCCCAGTTGTTTTTGTACGCAGGATGAGGATTTTTGGGACGCAGTGCTGACCCTTTTCAAGGTGCTTCGGTCGAGGGGGTACAGTCGTTCTTTCCTAAAAAACTGTTTGAGAGGATTCCAAGCCCCAAAGGTTCCTCCGAGTAAAAAATGGATTCCATTGATTACTACATTTTCTTCCAACAATTCATCATTGAACTTTTACTTGAAGAGGAATTTCAAACAAGTTTTACAAAATACTAAAATAGAGGAGGCCCATCAAGTCATTTCAGCCTACAAAAGGAATAAAAATCTCCAAGATATTCTAGTTACAGCGAAATTGAAACCCCTGAGACAAATAGGGAGGAAACGGCTACAACTTTCCTATTTTTTTAGACCCAAATTTGCACGTCATCAGTCTAATAAGGTCATTTTCCGTATTACACAAACATTTGACTCTAACGCGACCAATTGTGTCTATATGATTGTATGCAGTAAATGCAATAAGCAATATATTGGAGAAACGAAGAAGTCAATATCCACAAGAATGACACAACACCGCTAGAACATAAGGAAACAAAAAATGACCCACACAACCCGAGTGAGACACTTTTTGGCGCAACATTTTTACTGTTACATTTGATATTAAACACTCTGATTTATTTGAAAATAAACATTCTGGGAAACACATTTTGACTGTTAGATTAGAAAATATACATTCTGGTTTAATTGGAAAATGAACACCTGGGGTTAATTTGAAAATAAACATTCTGGGAAACACAGTTTGACCGTTTTTTTTGTTTTTTTCTCTCTCCCTCTCCCTCCTCCTCCTCCTCCCTCTCATTGTGCTATAAAAGCCCGTGCCTTCATTCCTGCTCTGACTCTTGGAAGGACAACAGCTCCTCGCAGTCGAGAAAAGCCGTTTGATTCATATTAGTGACATTTTGTTACTTTCTATACATTAGCCCTTTCTTTTCTTTTATTGTGCCCACGCCTGAGGAAGACCTCTCAAGGTCGAAACGTCGCGACGGGCACTAGTTTTTTTTGACACTTATTTTCAATTTTCTTTTTTTCAAATCTTTTTTGTTTATTTCTTTTGTTTTTGTAGAATAGATAGATTAAAAACCAAAACAATATATAATTAATTGAAAAAAACAAAACAACAAAAAAATATATGATGTATGACAATGGTGATGACTGGACCGTTATCCAGTATGGCAGACGTCGCCAACGATTAGGGGAACAAAATGGGCAACAGGGGGGTGGCGGTCGACCACGCTGGTACCAGGGAGGGCGAGAGCGCTGGGGGATGGACAGTGCACCTCCCTCCTCCCGCTTCGGCGGAAGGACGAATCCTGTTCATAAACCTAACCCTTAACCCTAACCCTAACCCTAACCCCTAACCCTAACCCTTAACCTTAACCCTAACCCCAACCCCAACCCTAACCCCAACCCTAACCCTGGCTATATTAACCCTAACCCCAACCCTAACCCTAACCCTAACCCCAACCCCAGCTATACTAACCCTAACCTAGTGGATGTACTATGGCCCTACTGAGTGCTAACCCTAACCTCAACCCTATAATTGTATATAACCCTGGACACCTTTCTAACCCTAGTGGGATGTGAATTATATGTATATAGTAAATATGAAAACTGTATATGGTGTGAATGTTGTATTATGACATACATGTGTTGTATTACACGGTAATAACACAATTTCATGGTGTTAAACAAGATAAAAATATCATAGGTGCATAATTAGTGGGATATTAAAATGGACAGTTAATTCATGATGTTAAAATAGGTTAATACGATTAAAATATAATGCATGCATAATTAAAGAGTTGTAAATATGTACAGTACATTTGTGGGGATATATATGTACTTTAAAGTTAAATACTAAGTGAAGTGTACATAAGTGTATAAACTAATAGGGTTGGATATTTAGAAGGTTATTTCATGAGGTTTGCTTTTTCATTGTACATGGAGTGGGCGTGTTCAATTTGAGTTGGGGGCGGGCTGGTTTCGCAAGTATATAAAGGATCGCAGACTCACAGCTGCTCAGTTGGAGTTTGGTCGTTGCAGAGACAACATCTCTCGCCAGGAAGAGCTTAATTGCATTTTCATTGTGCCATTTACCTGAAGAAGGCTCTGGATGAGCCGAAACGTTGTCAAGGCACACTTACATTTAATTATACTCATTAGGAATTAGAACTATTTTTTTATATAAAACATTTTTTTTTGATTGTTTTTGTTTGTTTTATATTAATAGATAGTGATTACATATATAACAAAGGCCACTCCTATTGAATAAATAAAAGATTAAAAATCAATTATACATAACATCTTAAATAAAATAGATTTGTAGATAGTGATTGCATAGGATACAAAGGCAACTCCTAACTATTAAATAAAAGATTAAAAACATTATTATACATCAATTACCATAAAAAGGAATCAGAGATTTAAAAAAAAGTATGATGGATGGTGGGTGGACTGTTGTCCGCAATGGGCGGAGACGCCAGCCCACACATCAGTGGAAGGAACGTGACGTCGGGAGGTACCAAGGACGGAAGGACCGTGCGATTCCCTTTCGCTCCAGGAGGGGGGATCAATTCCCCTATCCTGGTCGAGGAAGGGCTCAATCCCTCATTCCTAACCCTAACACTTAACCCAAACCCAAACCCAAACCCAAACCCAAACCCAAACCCTAACCCTAAACCCTAACCCAAACCCAAACCCAAACCCAAACCCAACCCCAACCCTAACCCAACCCCAACCCCAACCCCAACCCTAACCCTAACCCTAAAACCAACCCCAACCCCAACCCTAACCCTAACCCCAGGTTACATGATTAACAAGAATCAGACACATTTTTGTTAAGATTTTTTTATTAAACTGAGGTGAGAGACATAAGCATAAGAGTTGCGGAATGACAACCGTCCAGTCAAAATGATGAGGCGGGAGATACCCGGGAGTTAACCCCTTTCCAAAAACCTAACCCTAACCCCTAACCATAGCCCTAGTTTGAAACCCTAATTTGAAACCATAGCCCTAGTTTGAAACCCTAATTTGAAACCATAGCCCTAGTTTGAAACCCTAATTTGAAACCCTTATTTGAAAACCCTAATTTTAAATCCTAGCCCTAGTTTAAAACCCTAATTTTGAACCTTAACCCTAGTTTGAAACCCTAATTTGAGACCCTAGTTTGAAACACTAGCCCTAATTTGAAACACTAGCCCTAATTTGAAACACTAGCCCTAATTTGAAACACTAGCCCTAGTTTGAAACACTAATTTGGAACCATAATTTTAAATCCTAGTCCTAGTTTCAAACCCTAATTTGAAACCCTAGCCCTCGTTTGAAACCCTAGCCCTTGTTTGAAACCCTAGCCCTAGTTTAAAATCCTAATTTAAAACCCTAGACCTAGTTTAAAACCCTAATTTTTAACCCTCGCCCTAGTTTGAAACCCTAATATGAAACCCAAGACCTAGTTTAAAACCCTAATATGAAACACTAGCCCTAGTTTGAAACCCTCATTTGAGACCCTAGCCCTTGTTTGAAACCCTAATTTGGAACCCTAACCCTAGTTTGAAACCCTAATTTTAAACCCTAGCCCTAGTTTAAAACCCTAATTCAAAACCCTAGTCCTTGTTTGAAACCCTAATTTGAGACACTAGCCCTTGTTTGAAATCCAATTCCTAGTTTGAAACCCTAATTTTAAACTTAAACCCTAGTTTGAAACCCTAATTTGTAACCCTAGCCCTAGTTTAAACCCTAATTTGAGACCCCAGCCCTAGTTTAAAACCCTAATTTGAAACCCTAGCCCTTGTTTGAAACCCTAATTTTAAACTTAAGGCCTAGTTTGAAACCCTAGCCCTAGTTTAAAACCCTAATTCAAAACCCTAAACCTAGTTTGAAACCCTAATTTTAAACTCTAGCCCTCGTTTGAAACCCTAATTTGTAACCCTAGCCCTTGTTTGAAACCCTAATTTGGAACACTAATCCTATTTTGAAACCCTAATTTGTAACACTAGCCCGAGTTTGAAACCCTAATTTGTAACCCTATCCCTAGTTTAAAACCCTAATTCAAAACCCTAGCCCTAGTTTGAAACCCTAATATTAAACCCTAGCCCGAGTTTGAAACCCTAATTTGAGACCCTAGCCCGAGTTTGAAACCCTAATTTGAGACCCTAGCCCTTGTTTGAAACCCTAATTTGAGACCCTAGCCCTTGTTTGAAACCCTAATTTGAGACCCTAGCCCTTGTTTGAAACCCTAATTTGTAACCCTAGCCCTAGTTTAAAACCCTAATTCAAAACCCTAGCCCTAGTTTGAAACCCTAATATGAAACCCTAGCCCGAGTTTGAAACCCTAATTTGTAACCCTAGCCCTAGTTTAAACCCTAATTTGAGACCCCAGCCCTAGTTTAAAACCCTAATCTGAGAACCTAGCCCTTGTTTGAAACCCTAATTTGGAACCCTAACCCTATTTGAAACCCTAATTTGTAACACTAGCCCCAGTTTAAAACCCTAGCTTGAAACCCTAATATGAAACCCTAATTTGAAACCCTAGCCCTAGTTTGAAACCCTAATTTGAAACCCTAGCCCTAGTTTAAAACCCTAATTTTGAACCTTAACCCTAGTTTAAAACCCAAATATATAACCCTAGCCCTAGTTTGAAACCCTAATTTGAGACCCTAGCCCTAGTTTGAAACCCTAATTTGAGACCCTAGCCCTAGTTTGAAACCCTAATTTGAGACCCTAGCCCTAGTTTGAAACCCTAATTTGAAACACTAGCCCTTGTTTGAAACCCTAATTTAAAACCCTAGGCTAGTTTGAAAACCTAATTTTGAACCCTCCCCCTAGTTTGAAACCCAAATTTGAATTCCTAGCCCTAGTTTAAAACCCTAATTTGAAACCCTAGCCCTTGTTTGAAACCCTCATTTTAAACCCTAGCCCTAGTTTCAAACCCTAATTTGAGACCCTAGCCCTAGTTTCAAACCCTAATTTGAAACCCTAGCCCTTGTTTGAAACCCTAATTTGCGACCCTAGCCCTTGTTTTAAACCCTAATTTGGAACCCTAACCTAGTTTGAAACCCTAATCTGAATCCCTAGCCCTAGTTTGAAACCCTTATTTGAAACCTTAACCCTAGTTTAAAACCCTAATTCTAAATCTTAGCCCTAGTTTAAAACCCTAACTTTGAACCCTAGCCCTAGTTTAAACCCCTAATTTGATACACTAGCCCTTGTTTGAAACCCTAATTTGGAACCTTAACCCTATTTTGAAACCCTAATGTGAAACACTAGTCCTAGTAACCCTAATTTTGAACCTTAACCCTAGTTTAAAACCCAAATATGAAACCCTAGCCCTAGTTTGAAACCCTAATTTGAGACCCTAGCCCTTGTTTGAAACCCTAATTTGAAACACTAGCCCTTGTTTGAAACCCTAATTTAAAACCCTAGACCTAGTTTGAAACCCTAATTTTGAACCCTCGCCCTCGTTTGAAACCCAAATTTGAAACCCAAGCCCTAGTTTAAACCCCTAATTTGAGACACTAGCCCTTGTTTGAAACCCTAATTTGGAACCTTAACCCTATTTTGAAACCCTAATGTGAAACTCTAGCCCTAATTTAAACCCTAATCTGAGACCCTAGCCCTTGTTTGAAACCCTAACCCTATTTTGAAACCCTAATTTGTAACACTAGCCCTAGTTTGAAAACCTAGCCCTAGTTTTAAACCCTAATATGAAACCATAGCCCTTGTTTGAAACCCTAATTTGAAACCCTAGACCTAGTTTAAAACCCTAATATGGAACCCTAGCCCGAGTTTGAAACCCTAATTTGAGACCCTATCCCGAGTTTGAAACCCTAATTTGAGACCCTAGCCCTTGTTTGAAACCCTAATTTGAGACCCTAGCCCTTGTTTGAAACCCTAATTTGAGACCCTAGCCCTTGTTTGAAACCCTAATTTGTAACCCTAGCCCGAGTTTGAAACCCTAATATGAAACCCTAGCCCGAGTTTGAAACCCTAATTTGTAACCCTAGCCCTAGTTTAAACCCTAATTTGAGACCCCAGCCCTAGTTTAAAACCCTAATCTGAGAACCTAGCCCTTGTTTGAAACCCTAATTTGGAACCCTAACCCTATTTTGAAACCCTAATTTGTAACACTAGCCCCAGTTTGAAACCCTAGCTTGAAACCCTAATATGAAACCCTAATTTGAAACCCTAGCCCTAGTTTGAAACCCTAATTTGAAACCCTAGCCCTAGTTTAAAACCCTAATTTTGAACCTTAACCCTAGTTTAAAACCCAAATATATAACCCTAGCCCTAGTTTGAAACCCTAATTTGAGACCCTAGCCCTAGTTTCAAACCCTAATTTGAGACCCTAGCCCTAGTTTGAAACCCTAATTTGAGACCCTAGCCCTAGTTTGAAACCCTAATTTGAAACACTAGCCCTTGTTTGAAACCCTAATTTAAAACCCTAGGCTAGTTTGAAAACCTAATTTTGAACCCTCCCCCTAGTTTGAAACCCAAATTTGAATTCCTAGCCCTAGTTTAAAACCCTAATTTGAAACCCTAGCCCTTGTTTGAAACCCTCATTTTAAACCCTAGCCCTAGTTTCAAACCCTAATTTGAGACCCTAGCCCTAGTTTGAAACCCTAATTTGAAACCCTAGCCCTTGTTTGAAACCCTAATTTGAGACCCTAGCCCTTGTTTTAAACCCTAATTTGGAACCCTAACCTAGTTTGAAACCCTAATCTGAATCCCTAGCCCTAGTTTGAAACCCTTATTTGAAACCTTAACTTTAGTTTAAAACCCTAATTTTAAATCTTAGCCCTAGTTTAAAACCCTAACTTTGAACCCTAGCCCTAGTTTAAACCCCTAATTTGATACACTAGCCCTTGTTTGAAACCCTAATTTGGAACCTTAATCCTATTTTGAAACCCTAATGTGAAACACTAGTCCTAGTAACCCTAATTTTGAACCTTAACCCTAGTTTAAAACCCAAATATGAAACCCTAGCCCTAGTTTGAAACCCTAATTTGAGACCCTAGCCCTTGTTTGAAACCCTAATTTGAAACACTAGCCCTTGTTTGAAACCCTAATTTAAAACCCTAGACCTAGTTTGAAACCCTAATTTTGAACCCTCGCCCTCGTTTGAAACCCAAATTTGAAACCCAAGCCCTAGTTTAAACCCCTAATTTGAGACACTAGCCCTTGTTTGAAACCCTAATTTGGAACCTTAACCCTATTTTGAAACCCTAATGTGAAACTCTAGCCCTAATTTAAACCCTAATCTGAGACCCTAGCCCTTGTTTGAAACCCTAACCCTATTTTGAAACCCTAATTTGTAACACTAGCCCGAGTTTGAAAACCTAGCCCTAGTTTTAAACCCTAATATGAAACCATAGCCCTTGTTTGAAACCCTAATTTGAAACCCTAGACCTAGTTTAAAACCCTAATATGGAACCCTAGCCCTAGTTTGAAACCCTAATTTGAAACCCTAGCACAATTTTTAAACCCTAATTTGAAACCCTAGCCCTAGTTTGAAACCCTAATTTGAAACCCTAGCCCTAGTTTAAAACCCTAATTTAAAACCCTAGCCCTAGTTTAAAACCCTAGCCCTTGTTTGAATCCCTAATTTGAAACACTAAGTCTAATTCGAAACCCTAATTTAAAACCCTAGACCTAGTTTGAAACCCTAATATGAAACCCTCGCCCTAGTTTGAAACCCTAATATGAAACACTAGCCCTAGTTTAAAACCCTAATTTGAGACCCTAGCCCTTTTTTGAAACCCAAATTTGAGACCCTAGCCCTAGTTTGAAACCCTAATTTGAAACCCTAGCCCTAGTTTGAAACCCTAGCCCTAGTTTGAAACCCTAATTTGGAACCCTAACCTAGTTTGAAACCCTAATCTGAATCCCTAGCCCTAGTTTAAAACCCTAATTTTAAATCTTAGCCCTAGTTTAAAACCCTAACTTTGAACCCTAGCCCTAGTTTGAAACCCTAGCCCTAGTTTGGAACCCTAATTTGAGACCCAAGCCCTTGTTTGAAACCCTAATTTGAGACCCTAGCCCTTGTTTGAAGCCCTAGTTTGAAACCCTAATTTTAAACTTAAGACCTAGTTTGAAACCCTAGCCCTAGTTTAAAACCCTAATTCAAAACCCTAGCCCGAGTTTGAAACCCTAATTTGTAACCCTAGCCCTAGTTTAAAACCCTAATTCAAAACCCTAGCCCTAGTTTGAAACCCTAAAATGAAACCCTAGCCCGAGTTTGAAACCCTAATTTGAGACCCTAGCCCGAGTTTGAAACCCTAATTTGAGACCCTAGCCCTTGTTTGAAAAACCTAATTTGAGACCCTAGCCCTTGTTTGAAACCCTAACCCTAGTTTGAAACCCTAATTTTAAACTTTAGCCCTAGTTTGAAACCCTAGCCCTAGTTTAAAACCCTAATTCAAAACCCTAAACCTAGTTTGAAACCCTAATTTTAAACTCTAGCCCTCGTTTGAAACCCTAATTTGTAACCATAGCCCTTGTTTGAAACCCTAATTTGGAACCCTAATCCTATTTTGAAACCCTAATTTGTAACCCTAGCCCTAGTTTAAAACCCTAATTCAAAACCCTAGCCCGAGTTTGAAACCCTAATTTGAGACCCTAGCCCGAGTTTGAAACCCTAATTTGAGACCCTAGCCCTTGTTTGAAACCCTAATTTGAGACCCTAGCCCTTGTTTGAAACCCTAACCCTAGGTTGAAACCCTAATTTTAAACTTAAGCCCTAGTTTGAAACCCTAATTTGAGACCCCAGCCCTAGTTTAAAACCCTAATCTGAGACCCTAGCCCTTGTTTGAAACCCTAATTTGGAAACCTAACCCTATTTTGAAACCCTAATTTGTAACACTAGCCCCAGTTTGAAACCCTAGCTTGAAACCCTAATATGAAACCCTAATTTGAAACCCTATCCCTAGTTTGAAACCCTAATTTGAAACCCTAGCCCTAGTTTAAAACCCTAATTTTGAACCTTAACCCTAGTTTAAAACCCAAATATCAAACCCTAGCCCTAGTTTGAAACCCTAGTTTGAGACCCTAGCCCTAGTTTGAAACCCTAATTTGAGACCCTAGCCCTAGTTTGAAACCCTAATTTGAAACACTAGCCCTTGTTTGAAACCCTAATTTAAAACCCTAGACCTAGTTTGAAACCCTAATTTGAGACCCTAGCCCTAGTTTGAAACCCTAATTTGAGACCCTAGCCCTAGTTTGAAACCCTAATTTGAAACACTAGCCCTTGTTTGAAACCCTAATTTGAAACCCTAGCCCTTGTTTGAAACCCTCATTTTAAACCCTAGCCCTAGTTTCAAACCCTAATTTGAGACCCTAGCCCTAGTTTCAAACCCTAATTTGAAACCCTAGCCCTTGTTTGAAACCCTAATTTGAGACCCTAGCCCTTGTTTTAAACCCTAATTTGAAACCCTAGCCCTAGTTTAAACCCCTAATTTGAGACAGCAGCCCTTGTTTAAAACCTTAACCCTATTTTGAAACCCTAATTTGAGACCCTAGCCCTAGTTTGAAACCCTAGCCCTAGTTTGGAACCCTAATTTGAGACCCAAGCCCTTGTTTGAAACCCTAATTTGAGACCCTAGCCCTTGTTTGAAGCCCTAGTTTGAAACCCTAATTTTAAACTTAAGACCTAGTTTGAAACCCTAGCCCTAGTTTAAAACCCTAATTCAAAACCCTAGCCCGAGTTTGAAACCCTAATTTGTAACCCTAGCCCTAGTTTAAAACCCTAATTCAAAACCCTAGCCCTAGTTTGAAACCCTAATATGAAACCCTAGCCCGAGTTTGAAACCCTAATTTGAGACCCTAGCCCGAGTTTGAAACCCTAATTTGAGACCCTAGCCCTTGTTTGAAACCCTAATTTGAGACCCTAGCCCTTGTTTGAAACCCTAATTTGAGACCCTAACCCTTGTTTGAAACCCTAACCCTAGTTTGAAACCCTAATTTTAAACTTTAGCCCTAGTTTGAAACCCTAGCCCTAGTTTAAAACCCTAATTCAAAACCCTAAACCTAGTTTGAAACCCTAATTTTAAACTCTAGCCCTCGTTTGAAACCCTAATTTGTAACCCTAGCCCTTGTTGGAAACCCTAATTTGGAACCCTAATCCTATTTTGAAACCCTAATTTGTAACACTAGCCCGAGTTTGAAACCCTAATTTGTAACCCTAGCCCTAGTTTAAAACCCTAATTCAAAACCCTCGCCCGAGTTTGAAACCCTAATTTGAGACCCTAGCCCTTGTTTGAAACCCTAATTTGAGACCCTAGCCCTTGTTTGAAACCCTAATTTGAGACCCTAGCCCTTGTTTGAAACCCTAACCCTAGTTTGAAACCCTAATTTTAAACTTAAGCCCTAGTTTGAAACCCTAATTTGTAACCCTAGCCCTAGTTTAAACCCTAATTTGAGACCCCAGCCCTAGTTTAAAACCCAAATATGAAACCCTAGCCCTAGTTTGAAACCCTAATTTGAGACCCTAGCCCTAATTTGAAACCCTAGCCCTAGTTTGGAACCCTAATTTGAGACCCAAGCCCTTGTTTGAAACCCTAATTTGAAACACTAGCCCTTGTTTGAAACCCTAATTTAAAACCCTAGACCTAGTTTGAAACCCTAATTTGAGACCCTAGCCCTAGTTTGAAACCCTAATTTGAGACCCTAGCCCTAGTTTGAAACCCTAATTTGAAACACTAGCCCTTGTTTGAAACCCTAATTTGAAACCCTAGCCCTTGTTTGAAACCCTCATTTTAAACCCTAGCCCTAGTTTCAAACCCTAATTTGAGACCCTAGCCCTAGTTTCAAACCCTAATTTGAAACCCTAGCCCTTGTTTGAAACCCTAATTTGAGACCCTAGCCCTTGTTTTAAACCCTAATTTGAAACCCTAGCCCTAGTTTAAACCCCTAATTTGAGACAGGAGCACTTGTTTAAAACCTTAACCCTATTTTGAAACCCTAATTTGAGACCCTAGCCCTAGTTTGAAACCCTAGCCCTAGTTTGGAACCCTAATTTGAGACCCAAGCCCTTGTTTGAAACCCTAATTTGAGACCCTAGCCCTTGTTTGAAGCCCTAGTTTGAAACCCTAATTTTAAATTTAAGACCTAGTTTGAAACCCTAGCCCTAGTTTAAAACCCTAATTCAAAACCCTAGCCCGAGTTTGAAACCCTAATTTGTAACCCTAGCCCTAGTTTAAAACCCTAATTCAAAACCCTAGCCCTAGTTTGAAACCCTAATATGAAACCCTAGCCCGAGTTTGAAACCCTAATTTAAGACCCTAGCCCGAGTTTGAAACCCTAATTTGAGACCCTAGCCCTTGTTTGAAACCCTAATTTGAGACCCTAGCCCGAGTTTGAAACCCTAATTTGAGACCCTAGCCCTTGTTTGAAAAACCTAATTTGAGACCCTAGCCCTTGTTTGAAACCCTAACCCTAGTTTGAAACCCTAATTTTAAACTTTAGCCCTAGTTTGAAACCCTAGCCCTAGTTTAAAACCCTAATTCAAAACCCTAAACCTAGTTTGAAACCCTAATTTTAAACTCTAGCCCTCGTTTGAAACCCTAATTTGTAACCATAGCCCTTGTTTGAAACCCTAATTTGGAACCCTAATCCTATTTTGAAACCCTAATTTGTAACCCTAGCCCTAGTTTAAAACCCTAATTCAAAACCCTAGCCCGAGTTTGAAACCCTAATTTGAGACCCTAGCCCGAGTTTGAAACCCTAATTTGAGACCCTAGCCCTTGTTTGAAACCCTAATTTGAGACCCTAGCCCTTGTTTGAAACCCTAACCCTAGGTTGAAACCCTAATTTTAAACTTAAGCCCTAGTTTGAAACCCTAATTTGAGACCCCAGCCCTAGTTTAAAACCCTAATCTGAGACCCTAGCCCTTGTTTGAAACCCTAATTTGGAAACCTAACCCTATTTTGAAACCCTAATTTGTAACACTAGCCCCAGTTTGAAACCCTAGCTTGAAACCCTAATATGAAACCCTAATTTGAAACCCTATCCCTAGTTTGAAACCCTAATTTGAAACCCTAATTTGAAACCCTAGCCCTAGTTTAAAACCCTAATTTTGAACCTTAACCCTAGTTTAAAACCCAAATATCAAACCCTAGCCCTAGTTTGAAACCCTAGTTTGAGACCCTAGCCCTAGTTTGAAACCCTAATTTGAGACCCTAGCCCTAGTTTGAAACCCTAATTTGAAACACTAGCCCTTGTTTGAAACCCTAATTTAAAACCCTAGACCTAGTTTGAAACCCTAATTTGAGACCCTAGCCCTAGTTTGAAACCCTAATTTGAGACCCTAGCCCTAGTTTGAAACCCTAATTTGAAACACTAGCCCTTGTTTGAAACCCTAATTTGAAACCCTAGCCCTTGTTTGAAACCCTCATTTTAAACCCTAGCCCTAGTTTCAAACCCTAATTTGAGACCCTAGCCCTAGTTTCAAACCCTAATTTGAAACCCTAGCCCTTGTTTGAAACCCTAATTTGAGACCCTAGCCCTTGTTTTAAACCCTAATTTGAAACCCTAGCCCTAGTTTAAACCCCTAATTTGAGACAGCAGCCCTTGTTTAAAACCTTAACCCTATTTTGAAACCCTAATTTGAGACCCTAGCCCTAGTTTGAAACCCTAGCCCTAGTTTGGAACCCTAATTTGAGACCCAAGCCCTTGTTTGAAACCCTAATTTGAGACCCTAGCCCTTGTTTGAAGCCCTAGTTTGAAACCCTAATTTTAAACTTAAGACCTAGTTTGAAACCCTAGCCCTAGTTTAAAACCCTAATTCAAAACCCTAGCCCGAGTTTGAAACCCTAATTTGTAACCCTAGCCCTAGTTTAAAACCCTAATTCAAAACCCTAGCCCTAGTTTGAAACCCTAATATGAAACCCTAGCCCGAGTTTGAAACCCTAATTTGAGACCCTAGCCCGAGTTTGAAACCCTAATTTGAGACCCTAGCCCTTGTTTGAAACCCTAATTTGAGACCCTAGCCCTTGTTTGAAACCCTAATTTGAGACCCTAACCCTTGTTTGAAACCCTAACCCTAGTTTGAAACCCTAATTTTAAACTTTAGCCCTAGTTTGAAACCCTAGCCCTAGTTTAAAACCCTAATTCAAAACCCTAAACCTAGTTTGAAACCCTAATTTTAAACTCTAGCCCTCGTTTGAAACCCTAATTTGTAACCCTAGCCCTTGTTGGAAACCCTAATTTGGAACCCTAATCCTATTTTGAAACCCTAATTTGTAACACTAGCCCGAGTTTGAAACCCTAATTTGTAACCCTAGCCCTAGTTTAAAACCCTAATTCAAAACCCTCGCCCGAGTTTGAAACCCTAATTTGAGACCCTAGCCCTTGTTTGAAACCCTAATTTGAGACCCTAGCCCTTGTTTGAAACCCTAATTTGAGACCCTAGCCCTTGTTTGAAACCCTAACCCTAGTTTGAAACCCTAATTTTAAACTTAAGCCCTAGTTTGAAACCCTAATTTGTAACCCTAGCCCTAGTTTAAACCCTAATTTGAGACCCCAGCCCTAGTTTAAAACCCAAATATGAAACCCTAGCCCTAGTTTGAAACCCTAATTTGAGACCCTAGCCCTAATTTGAAACCCTAGCCCTAGTTTGGAACCCTAATTTGAGACCCAAGCCCTTGTTTGAAACCCTAATTTGAAACACTAGCCCTTGTTTGAAACCCTAATTTAAAACCCTAGACCTAGTTTGAAACCCTAATTTGAGACCCTAGCCCTAGTTTGAAACCCTAATTTGAGACCCTAGCCCTAGTTTGAAACCCTAATTTGAAACACTAGCCCTTGTTTGAAACCCTAATTTGAAACCCTAGCCCTTGTTTGAAACCCTCATTTTAAACCCTAGCCCTAGTTTCAAACCCTAATTTGAGACCCTAGCCCTAGTTTCAAACCCTAATTTGAAACCCTAGCCCTTGTTTGAAACCCTAATTTGAGACCCTAGCCCTTGTTTTAAACCCTAATTTGAAACCCTAGCCCTAGTTTAAACCCCTAATTTGAGACAGGAGCACTTGTTTAAAACCTTAACCCTATTTTGAAACCCTAATTTGAGACCCTAGCCCTAGTTTGAAACCCTAGCCCTAGTTTGGAACCCTAATTTGAGACCCAAGCCCTTGTTTGAAACCCTAATTTGAGACCCTAGCCCTTGTTTGAAGCCCTAGTTTGAAACCCTAATTTTAAATTTAAGACCTAGTTTGAAACCCTAGCCCTAGTTTAAAACCCTAATTCAAAACCCTAGCCCGAGTTTGAAACCCTAATTTGTAACCCTAGCCCTAGTTTAAAACCCTAATTCAAAACCCTAGCCCTAGTTTGAAACCCTAATATGAAACCCTAGCCCGAGTTTGAAACCCTAATTTAAGACCCTAGCCCGAGTTTGAAACCCTAATTTGAGACCCTAGCCCTTGTTTGAAACCCTAATTTGAGACCCTAGCCCTTGTTTGAAACCCTAATTTGAGACCCTAACCCTTGTTTGAAACCCTAACCCTAGTTTGAAACCCTAATTTTAAACTTTAGCCCTAGTTTGAAACCCTAGCCCTAGTTTAAAACCCTAATTCAAAACCCTAAACCTAGTTTGAAACCCTAATTTTAAACTCTAGCCCTCGTTTGAAACCCTAATTTGTAACCCTAGCCCTTGTTTGAAACCCTAATTTGGAACCCTAATCCTATTTTGAAACCCTAATTTGTAACACTAGCCCGAGTTTGAAACCCTAATTTGTAACCCTAGCCCTAGTTTAAAACCCTAATTCAAAACCCTCGCCCGAGTTTGAAACCCTAATTTGAGACCCTAGCCCTTGTTTGAAACCCTAATTTGAGACCCTAGCCCTTGTTTGAAACCCTAATTTGAGACCCTAGCCCTTGTTTGAAACCCTAACCCTAGTTTGAAACCCTAATTTTAAACTTAAGCCCTAGTTTGAAACCCTAATTTGTAACCCTAGCCCTAGTTTAAACCCTAATTTGAGACCCCAGCCCTAGTTTAAAACCCAAATATGAAACCCTAGCCCTAGTTTGAAACCCTAATTTGAGACCCTAGCCCTAATTTGAAACCCTAGCCCTAGTTTGGAACCCTAATTTGAGACCCAAGCCCTTGTTTGAAACCCTAATTTGAGACCCTAGCCCTTGTTTGAAGCCCTAGTTTGAAACCCTAATTTTAAACTTAAGACCTAGTTTGAAACCCTAGCCCTAGTTTAAAACCCTAATTCAAAACCCTAGCCCGAGTTTGAAACCCTAATTTGTAACCCTAGCCCTAGTTTAAAACCCTAATTCAAAACCCTAGCCCTAGTTTGAAACCCTAATATGAAACCCTAGCCCGAGTTTGAAACCCTAATTTGAGACCCTAGCCCGAGTTTGAAACCCTAATTTGAGACCCAAGCCCTTGTTTGAAACCCTAATTTGAGACCCTAGCCCTTGTTTGAAACCCTTATTTGAGACCCTAGCCCTTGTTTGAAACCCTAACCCTAGTTTGAAACCCTAATTTTAAACTTTAGCCCTAGTTTGAAACCCTAGCCCTAGTTTAAAACCCTAATTCAAAACCCTAAACCTAGTTTGAAACCCTAATTTTAAACTCTAGCCCTCGTTTGAAACCCTAATTTGTAACCCTAGCCCTTGTTTGAAACCCTAATTTGGAACCCTAATCCTATTTTGAAACCCTAATTTATAACACTAGCCCGAGTTTGAAACCCTAATTTGTAACCCTAGCCCTAGTTTAAAACCCTAATTCAAAACCCTAGCCCGAGTTTGAAACCCTAATTTGAGACCCTAGCCCGAGTTTGAAACCCTAATTTGAGACACTAGCCCTTGTTTGAAACCCTAATTTGAGACCCTAATATGAAACCCTAATTTGAAACCCTAGCCCTAGTTTGAAACCCTAATTTGAAACCCTAGCCCTAGTTTAAAACCCTAATTTTGAACCTTAACCCTAGTTTAAAACCCAAATATGAAACCCTAGCCTTAGTTTGAAACCCTAATTTGAGACCCTAGCCCTAGTTTGAAACCCTAATTTGAGACCCTAGCCCTAGTTTGAAACCCTAATTTGAGACCCTAGCCCTAGTTTGAAACCCTAATTTGAAACACTAGCCCTTGTTTGAAACCCTAACCCTAGTTTGAAACCCTAATTTTAAACTTAAGCCCTAGTTTGAAACCCTAGCCCTAGTTTAAAACCCTAATTCAAAACCCTA
This sequence comes from Leptonotus elevatus, assembly GCF_054856555.1. Taxonomy (NCBI): domain Eukaryota; kingdom Metazoa; phylum Chordata; class Actinopteri; order Syngnathiformes; family Syngnathidae; genus Leptonotus; species Leptonotus elevatus. Next base: position 2,018,245 of record NC_141260.1, on the reverse strand, counting down.
AACCTAGTTTGAAACCCTAATTTTAAACTCTAGCCCTCGTTTGAAACCCTAATTTGTAACACTAGCCCGAGTTTGAAACCCTAATTTGTAACCCTAGCCCTAGTTTAAAACCCTAATTCAAAACCCTAGCCCTAGTTTGAAACCCTAATATGAAACCCTAGCCCGAGTTTGAAACCCTAATTTGAGACCCTAGCCCGAGTTTGAAACCCTAATTTGAGACCCTAGCCCTTGTTTGAAACCCTAATTTGAGACCCTAGCCCTTGTTTGAAACCCTAATTTGAGACCCTAGCCCTTGTTTGAAACCCTAATTTGAGACCCTAGCCCTTGTTTGAAACCCTAACCCTAGTTTGAAACCCTAATTTTAAACTTAAGCCCTAGTTTGAAACCCTAATTTGTAACCCTAGCCCTAGTTTAAACCCTAATTTGAGACCCCAGCCCTAGTTTAAAACCATAATCTGAGACCCTAGCCCTTGTTTGAAACCCTAATTTGGAACCCTAACCCTATTTTGAAACCCTAATTTGTAACACTAGCCCCAGTTTGAAACCCTAGCTTGAAACCCTAATATGAAACCCTAATTTGAAACCCTAGCCCTAGTTTGAAACCCTAATTTGAAACCCTAGCCCTAGTTTAAAACCCTACTTTGAAACACTAACCCTAGTTTAAAGCCCCACATTGAAACCCTAACCCTAGTTTAAACCCCTACTTTGAAACCCTAACCCTAGTTTTAAACCCTACTTTGAAACCCTAACCCAAGTTTAAACCCCTACTTTGAAACCCTAACCCTAGTTTAAACCCCTACTTTGAAACCCTAACCCTAGTTTAAACCCCTACTTTGAAACCCTAACCCTAGTTTAAACCCCTACTTTGAAACCCTAACCCTAGTTTAAACCCCTACTTTGAAACCCTAACCCTAGTTTAAACCCCTACTTTGAAACCCTAACCCTAGTTTAAACCCCTACTTTGAAACCCTAACCCTAGTTTAAACCCCTACTTTGAAACCCTAACCCTAGTTTAAACCCCTAATTTGAAACCCTAACCCTAGTTTAAAGCCCTACTTTGAAACCTTAACCCTACTTTGAAACCCTAGTTTAAAACCCTACTTTGAATCCCTAACCCTAGTTTAAAACCCTATTTTGAAACCCTAACCCTAGTTTAAAACCCTATTTTGAAACCCTAACCCTAGTTTAAACCCCTACTTTGAAACCCTAACCCTAGTTTAAACCCCTACTTTGAAACCCTAACCCTAGTTTTAAACCCTACTTTGAAACCCTAACCCTAGTTTTAAACCCTACTTTGAAACCCTAACCCTAGTTTTAAACCCTACTTTGAAACCCTAACCCTAGTTTTAAACCCTACTTTGAAACCCTAACCCTAGTTTTAAACCCTACTTTGAAACCCTAACCCTAGTTTTAAACCCTACTTTGAAACCCTAACCCTAGTTTAAACCCCTACTTTGAAACCCTAACCCTAGTTTAAACCCCTACTTTGAAACCCTAACCCTAGTTTAAACCCCTACTTTGAAACCCTAACCGTAGTTTAAACCCCTACTTTGAAACCCTAACCCTAGTTTTAAACCCTACTTTGAAACCCTAACCCTAGTTTAAAGCCCTACTTTGAAACCCTAACCCTAGTTTAAAGCCCTACTTTAAAACCCTAACCCTAGTTTAAACCCCTACTTTGAAACCCTAACCCTAGTTTAAACCCCTACTTTGAAACCCTAACCCTAGTTTAAACCCCTACTTTGAAAACCCTAACCCTAGTTTAAACCCCTACTTTGAAACCCTAACCCTAGTTTAAACCCCTACTTTGAAACCCTAACCCTAGTTTAAACCCCTACTTTGAAACCCTAACCCTAGTTTAAACCCCTACTTTGAAACCCTAACCCTAGTTTAAACCCCTATTTTGAAACCCTAACCCTAGTTTAAAACCCTAATTTGAAACCCTTACCCTAGTTTAAACCCCTACTTTGAAACCCTAACCCTGGTTTTAAACCCCTACTTTGAAACCCTAACCCTAGTTTAAACCCCTACTTTGAAACCCTAACCCTAGTTTAAACCCCTACTTTGAAACCCTAACCCTAGTTTAAACCCCTACTTTGAAACCCTAACCCTAGTTTAAACCATTACTTTGAAACCCTAACCCTAGTTTAAAACCCTCTTTTGAAACCCTAACCCTAGTTTAAAGTCCTACTTTGAAACCCTAACCCTACTTTGAAACCCTAGTTTTAAACCCCTACTTTGAAACCCAAACCCTAGTTTTAAACCCTACTTTGAAACCCTAACCCTAGTTTTAAACCCTACTTTGAAACCCTAACCCTAGTTTAAACCCCTACTTTAAAAACCCTAACCCTAGTTTAAACCCCTACTTTGAAACCCTAACCCTAGTTTAAACCACTACTTTGAAACCCTAACCCTAGTTTAAACCCCTACTTTGAAACCCTAACCCTAGTTTGAAACCCTAACCCTACTTTGAAACCCTAACCCTAGTTTGAAACCCTAACCCTAGTTTAAAACCCTACTTTGAAACCCTAACCCTAGTTTAAAACCCTACTTTGAAACCCTAACCCTAGTTTAAAACCCTACTTTGAAACCCTAACCCTAGTTTAAACCCCTACTTTGAAACCCTAACCCTAGTTTAAACCCCTACTTTGAAACCCTAACCCTAGTTTAAACCCCTACTTTGAAACCCTAACCCTAGTTTAAACTCCTACTTTGAAACCCTAACCCTAGTTTTAAACCCTACTTTGAAACCCTAACCCTAGTTTTAAACGCTACTTTGAAACCCTAACCCTAGTTTAAACCCCTACTTTGAAACCCTAACCCTAGTTTAAACCCCTACTTTGAAACCCTAACCCTAGTTTAAACCCCTACTTTGAAACCCTAACCCTAGTTTAAACCCCTATTTTGAAACCCTAACCCTAGTTTAAAACCCTACTTTGAAACCCTTACCCTAGTTTAAACCCCTACTTTGAAACCCTAACCCTAGTTTAAACCATTACTTTGAAACCCTAACCCTAGTTTAAACCCCTACTTTGAAACCCTAACCCTACTTTGAAACCCTATTTTTAAACCCCTACTTTGAAACCCTAACCCTAGTTTTAAACCCTACTTTGAAACCCTAACCCTAGTTTAAACCCCTACTTTAAAAACCCTAACCCTAGTTTAAACCCCTACTTTGAAACCCTAACCCTAGTTTAAACCCCTACTTTGAAACCCTAACCCTAGTTTAAACCCCTACTATGAAACCCTAACCCTAGTTTGAAACCCTAACCCTACTTTGAAACCCTAACCCTAGTTTGAAACCCTAACCCTAGTTTAAAACCCTACTTTGAAACCCTACCCCTAGTTTAAAACCCTACTTTGAAACCCTAACCCTAGTTTAAAACCCTACTTTGAAACCCTAACCCTAGTTTGAAACCCTACTTTGAAACCCTAACCCTAGTTTAAACCCCTACTTTGAAACCCTAACCCTAGTTTAAACCCCTACTTTGAAACCCTAACCCTAGTTTAAACCCCTACTTTGAAACCCTAACCCTAGTTTAAACCCCTACTTTGAAACCCTAACCCTAGTTGAAACCCCTACTTTGAAACCCTAACCCTAGTTTAAACCCCTACTTTGAAACCCTAACCCTAGTTTTAAACCCTACTTTGAAACCCTAACCCTAGTTTTAAACCCTACTTTGAAACCCTAACCCTAGTTTAAACCCCTACGTTGAAACCCTAACCCTAGTTTAAAGCCCTACTTTGCAACCCTAACCCTAGTTTAAACCCCTACTTTGAAACCCTAACCCTAGTTTTAAACCCTACTTTGAAACCCTAACCCTAGTTTAAACCCCTACTTTGAAACCCTAACCCCTGTTTAAAACCCTTATTTGAAACCCTAACCCTAGTTTAAACCCCTACGTTGAAACCCTAACCCTAGTTTAAAGCCCTATTTGCAACCCTAACCCTAGTTTAAACCCCTACTTTGAAACCCTAACCCTAGTTTAAAACCCTACTTTGAAACCCTAACCCTACTTTGAAACCCTAACCCTAGTTTTAAACCCTACTTTGAAACCCTAATCCTAGTTTTAAACCCTACTTTGAAACCCTAATCCTAGTTTTAAACCCTACTTTGAAACCCTAACCCTAGTTTTAAACCCTACTTTGAAACCCTAACCCTAGTTTAAACCCCTACTTTGAAACCCTAACCCTAGTTTAAAACCCCTACTTTGAAACCCTAACCCTAGTTTTAAACCCTACTTTGAAACCCTAACCCTAGTTTTAAACCCTACTTTAAAACCATAACCCTAGTTTAAAGCCCTACTTTGAAACCCTAACCCTAGTTTAAAGCCCTACTTTGAAACCCTAACCCTAGTTTAAAGCCCTACTTTGAAACCCTAACCCTAGTTTAAAACCCTACTTTGAAACCCTAACCCTAGTTTTAAACCCTACTTTGAAACCCTAACCCTAGTTTTAAACCCTACTTTGAAACCATAACCTTAGTTTAAAGCCCTACTTTGAAACCCTAACCCTAGTTTAAACCCCTACTTTGAAACCCTAACCCTAGTTTAAAGCCCTACTTTGAAACCCTAACCCTAGTTTTAAACCCTACTTTGAAACCCTAACCCTAGTTTAAACCCCTACTTTGAAACCCTAACCCTAGTTTAAACCCCTACTTTGAAACCCTAACCCTAGTTTAAACCCCTACTTTGAAACCCTAACCCTAGTTTAAACCCCTACTTTGAAACCCTAACCCTAGTTTAACCCCCTACTTTGAAACCCTAACCCTAGTTTAAACCCCTACTTTGAAACCCTAACCCTAGTTTAAAGCCCTACTTTGAAACCCCAACCCTACTTTGAAACCCTAGTTTAAAACCCTACTTTGAATCCCTAACCCTAGTTTAAAACCCTATTTTGAAACCCTAACCCTAGTTTAAAACCCTATTTTGAAACCCTAACCCTAGTTTAAACCCCTACTTTGAAACCCTAACCCTAGTTTAAACCCCTACTTTGAAACCCTAACCCTAGTTTTAAACCCTACTTTGAAACCCTAACCCTAGTTTTAAACCCTACTTTGAAACCCTAACCCTAGTTTTAAACCCTACTTTGAAACCCTAACCCTAGTTTTCAACCCTATTTTGAAACCCTAACCCTAGTTTAAAACCCTATTTTGAAACCCTAACCCTAGTTTAAACCCCTACTTTGAAACCCTAACCCTAGTTTAAACCCCTACTTTGAAACCCTAACCCTAGTTTTAAACCCTTCTTTAAAACCCTAACCCTAGTTTTAAACCCTACTTTGAAACCCTAACCCTAGTTTTAAACCATACTTTGAAACCCTAACCCTAGTTTAAACCCCTACTTTGAAACCCTAACCCTAGTTTAAACCCCTACTTTGAAACCCTAACCCTAGTTTAAACCCCTACTTTGAAACCCTAACCCTAGTTTAAACCCCTACTTTGAAACCCTAACCCTAGTTTAAACCCCTATTTTGAAACCCTAACCCTAGTTTAAAACCCTACTTTGAAACCCTTACCCTAGTTTAAACCCCTACTTTGAAACCCTAACCCTGGTTTTAAACCCCTACTTTGAAACCCTAACCCTAGTTTAAACCCCTACTTTGAAACCCTAACCCTAGTTTTAAACCCTACTTTGAAACCCTAACCCTAGTTTAAACCCCTATTTTGAAACCCTAACCCTAGTTTAAAACCCTATTTTGAAACCCTAACCCTAGTTTAAACCCCTACTTTGAAACCCTAACCCTAGTTTAAACCCCTACTTTGAAACCCTAACCCTAGTTTTAAACCCTACTTTAAAACCCTAACCCTAGTTTTAAACCCTACTTTGAAACCCTAACCCTAGTTTTAAACCCTACTTTGAAACCCTAACCCTAGTTTAAACCCCTACTTTGAAACCCTAACCCTAGTTTAAACCCCTACTTTGAAACCCTAACCCTAGTTTAAACCCCTACTTTGAAACCCTAACCCTAGTTTAAACCCCTATTTTGAAACCCTAACCCTAGTTTAAAACCCTACTTTGAAACCCTTACCCTAGTTTAAACCCCTACTTTGAAACCCTAACCCTAGTTTAAACCCCTACTTTGAAACCCTAACCCTAGTTTAAACCCCTACTTTGAAACCCTAACCCTAGTTTAAACCCCTACTTTGAAACCCTAACCCTAGTTTAAACCCCTACTTTGAAACCCTAACCCTAGTTTAAAAACCTACTTTGAAACCCTAACCCTAGTTTAAACCATTACTTTGAAACCCTAACCCTAGTTTAAAACCCTCTTTTGAAACCCTAACCCTAGTTTAAAGTCCTACTTTGAAACCCTAACCCTACTTTGAAACCCTAGTTTTAAACCCCTACTTTGAAACCCTAACCCTAGTTTTAAACCCTACTTTGAAACCCTTACCCTAGTTTTAAACCCTACTTTGAAACCCTAACCCTAGTTTAAACCCCTACTTTAAAAACCCTAACCCTAGTTTAAACCCTTACTTTGAAACCCTAACCCTAGTTTAAACCCCTACTTTGAAACCCTAACCCTAGTTTAAACCCCTACTTTGAAACCCTAACCCTAGTTTGAAACCCTAACCCTACTTTGAAACCCTAACCCTAGTTTAAAACCCTACTTTGAAACCCTAACCCTAGTTTAAACCTCTACTTTGAAACCCTAACCCTAGTTTAAACCCCTACTTTGAAACCCTAACCCTAGTTTAAACCCCTACTTTGAAACCCTAACCCTAGTTTAAACCCCTACTTTGAAACCCTAACCCTAGTTTAAACCCCTACTTTGAAACCCTAACCCTAGTTTAAACCCCTACTTTGAAACCCTAACCCTAGTTTTAAACCCTACTTTGAAACCCTAACCCCAGTTTTAAACCCTACTTTGAAACCCTAATCCTAGTTTAAACCCCTACTTTGAAACCCTAACCCCTGTTTAAAACCCTAATTTGAAACCCTAACCCTAGTTTAAACCCCTACGTTGAAACCCTAACCCTAGTTTAAAGCCCTACTTTGCAACCCTAACCCTAGTTTAAACCCCTACTTTGAAACTCTAACCCTAGTTTAAAACCCTACTTTGAAACCCTAACCCTACTTTGAAACCCTAACCCTAGTTTTAAACCCTACTTTGAAACCCTAATCCTAGTTTTAAACCTTACTTTGAAACCCTAACCCTAGTTTTAAACCCTACTTTGAAACCCTAATCCTAGTTTTAAACCCTATTTTGAAACCCTAACCCTAGTTTAAAACCCTACTTTGAAACCCTAACCCTACTTTGAAACCCTAACCCTAGTTTTAAACCCTACTTTGAAACCCTAATCCTAGTTTTAAACCCTACTTTGAAACCCTAACCCTAGTTTTAAACCCTACTTTTAAACCCTAACCCTAGTTTAAACCCTTACTTTGAAACCCTAACCCTAGTTTAAAACCCCTACTTTGAAACCCTAACCCTAGTTTTAAACCCTACTTTGAAACCCTAACCCTAGTTTTAAACCCTACTTTGAAACCATAACCCTAGTTTAAAGCCCTACTTTGAAACCCTAACCCTAGTTTAAACCCCTACTTTGAAACACTAACCCTAGTTTAAAGCCCTACTTTGAAACCCTAACCCTAGTTTAAAACCCTACTTTGAAACCTTAAACCTAATTTAAACCCCTACTTTGAAACGCTAACCCTAGTTTTAAACCCTACTTTGAAACCCTAACCCTAGTTTAAACCCCTACTTTGAAACCCTAACCCTAGTTTGAAACCCTAACCCTAGTTTAAAGCCCTACTTTGAAACCCTAACCCTAGTTTAATGCCCTACTTTGAAACCCTAACCCTAGTTTAAAACCTTACTTTGAAACCCTAACCCTAGTTTAAAACCCTACTTTTAAACCCTAACCCTAGTTTAAACCCCTACTTTGAACCCTAACCCTAGTTTAAAACCCCTACTTTGAAACCCTAACCCTAGTTTTAAACCCTACTTTGAAACCCTAACCCTAGTTTTAAACCCTACTTTGAAACCTTAAACCTAGTTTAAACCCCTACTTTGAAACGCTAACCCTAGTTTTAACCCTACTTTGAAACCCTAACCCTAGTTTAAAGCCCTACTTTGAAACCCTAACCCTAGTTTAAACCCCTACTTTGAAACCCTAACCCTAGTTTTAAACCCTACTTTGAAACCCTAAACCTAGTTTAAACCCCTACTTTGAAACCCTTACCCTAGTTTAAACCCCTACTTTGAAACCCTAACCCTAGTTTAAACCCCTACTTTGAAACCCTAACCCTAGTTTAAACCCCTACTTTGAAACCCTAACCCTAGTTTAAACCCTACTTTGAAACCCTAACCCTAGTTTAAACCCCTACTTTGAAACCCTAACCCTAGTTTAAACCCCTACTTTGAAACCCTAACCCTAGTTTAAACCCCTACTTTGAAACCCTAACCCTAGTTTAAAGCCCTACTTTGAAACCCCAACCCTACTTTGAAACCCTAGTTTAAAACCCTACTTTGAATCCCTAACCCTAGTTTAAAACCCTATTTTGAAACCCTAACCCTAGTTTAAACCCCTACTTTGAAACTTTAACCCTAGTTTAAACCCCTACTTTGAAACCCTAACCCTAGTTTTAAACCCTACTTTGAAACCCTAACCCTAGTTTTAAACCCTACTTTGAAACCCTAACCCTAGTTTTAAACCCTACTTTGAAACCCTAAACCTAGTTTTAAACCCTACTTTGAAACCTTAACCCTAGTTTTAAACCCTACTTTGAAACCCTAACCCTAGTTTTAAACCCTACTTTGAAACCCTAACCCTAGTTTTAAACCCTACTTTGAAACCCTAACCCTAGTTTAAACCCCTACTTTGAAACCCTAACCCTAGTTTAAACCCCTACTTTGAAACCCTAACCCTAGTTTAAACCCCTACTTTGAAACCCTAACCCTAGTTTAAACCCCTACTTTGAAACCCTAACCCTAGTTTAAAACCCTACTTTGAAACCCTAACCCTAGTTTTAAACCCTACTTTGAAACCCTAACCCTAGTTTAAACCCCTACTTTGAAACCCTAACCCTAGTTTTAACCCCTACTTTGAAACCCTAACCCTAGTTTAAACCGTACTTTGAAACCCTAACCCTAGTTTAAACCCTACTTTGAAACCCTAACCCTAGTTTAAACCCCTACTTTGAAACCCTAACCCTAGTTTAAACCCCTACTTTGAAACCCTAACCCTAGTTTAAACCCCTACTTTGAAACCCTAACCCTAGTTTAAACCCCTACTTTGAAACCCTAACCCTAGTTTAAACCCCTACTTTGAAACCCTAACCCTAGTTTAAACCCCTACTTTGAAACCCTAACCCTAGTTTAAACCCCTACTTTGAAACCCTAACCCTAGTTTAAACCCCTACTTTGAAACCCTAACCCTAGTTTAAACCCCTACTTTGAAACCCTAACCCTAGTTTAAAACCCTACTTTGAAACCCTAACCCTAGTTTTAAACCCTACTTTGAAACCCTAACCCTGGTTTTAAACCCCTACTTTGAAACCCTAACCCTAGTTTAAACCCCTACTTTGAAACCCTAACCCTAGTTTTAAACCCTACTTTGAAACCCTAACCCTAGTTTTAAACCCTACTTTGAAACCCTAACCCTAGTTTAAACCCCTACTTTAAAAACCCTAACCCTAGTTTAAACCCTTACTTTGAAACCCTAACCCTAGTTTAAACCCCTACTTTGAAACCCTAACCCTAGTTTAAACCCCTACTTTGAAACCCTAACCCTAGTTTGAAACCCTAACCCTACTTTGAAACCCTAACCCTAGTTTAAAACCCTACTTTGAAACCCTAACCCTAGTTTAAACCCCTACTTTGAAACCCTAACCCTAGTTTAAACCCCTACTTTGAAACCCTAACCCTAGTTTAAACCCCTACTTTGAAACCCTAACCCTAGTTTAAACCCTACTTTGAAACCCTAACCCTAGTTTAAACCCCTACTTTGAAACCCTAACCCTAGTTTAAACCCCTACTTTGAAACCCTAACCCTAGTTTTAAACCTACTTTGAAACCCTAACCCCAGTTTTAAACCCTACTTTGAAACCCTAATCCTAGTTTAAACCCCTACTTTGAAACCCTAACCCCTGTTTAAAACCCTAATTTGAAACCCTAACCCTAGTTTAAACCCCTACGTTGAAACCCTAACCCTAGTTTAAAGCCCTACTTTGCAACCCTAACCCTAGTTTAAACCCCTACTTTGAAACTCTAACCCTAGTTTAAAACCCTACTTTGAAACCCTAACCCTACTTTGAAACCCTAACCCTAGTTTTAAACCCTACTTTGAAACCCTAATCCTAGTTTTAAACCCTACTTTGAAACCCTAACCCTAGTTTTAAACCCTACTTTGAAACCCTAATCCTAGTTTTAAACCCTATTTTGAAACCCTAACCCTAGTTTTAAACCCTACTTTGAAACCCTAACCCTACTTTGAAACCCTAACCCTAGTTTTAAACCCTACTTTGAAACCCTAATCCTAGTTTTAAACCCTACTTTGAAACCCTAACCCTAGTTTTAAACCCTACTTTTAAACCCTAACCCTAGTTTAAACCCTTACTTTGAAACCCTAACCCTAGTTTAAAACCCCTACTTTGAAACCCTAACCCTAGTTTTAAACCCTACTTTGAAACCCTAACCCTAGTTTTAAACCCTACTTTGAAACCATAACCCTAGTTTAAAGCCCTACTTTGAAACCCTAACCCTAGGTTTAAACCCCTACTTTGAAACACTAACCCTAGTTTAAAGCCCTACTTTGAAACCCTAACCCTAGTTTAAAACCCTACTTTGAAACCTTAAACCTAATTTAAACCCCTACTTTGAAACGCTAACCCTAGTTTTAAACCCTACTTTGAAACCCTAACCCTAGTTTAAACCCCTACTTTGAAACCTAACCCTAGTTTGAAACCCTAACCCTAGTTTAAAGCCCTACTTTGAAACCCTAACCCTAGTTTAATGCCCTACTTTGAAACCCTAACCCTAGTTTAAAACCTTACTTTGAAACCCTAACCCTAGTTTAAAACCCTACTTTTAAACCCTAACCCTAGTTTAAACCCCTACTTTGAAACCCTAACCCTAGTTTAAAACCCCTACTTTGAAACCCTAACCCTAGTTTTAAACCCTACTTTGAAACCCTAACCCTAGTTTTAAACCCTACTTTGAAACCTTAAACCTAGTTTAAACCCCTACTTTGAAACGCTAACCCTAGTTTTAAACCCTACTTTGAAACCCTAACCCTAGTTTAAAGCCCTACTTGAAACCCTAACCCTAGTTTAAACCCCTACTTTGAAACCCTAACCCTAGTTTTAAACCCTACTTTGAAACCCTAAACCTAGTTTAAACCCCTACTTTGAAACCCTTACCCTAGTTTAAACCCCTACTTTGAAACCCTAACCCTAGTTTAAACCCCTACTTTGAAACCCTAACCCTAGTTTAAACCCCTACTTTGAAACCCTAACCCTAGTTTAAACCCCTACTTTGAAACCCTAACCCTAGTTTAAACCCCTACTTTGAAACCCTAACCCTAGTTTAAACCCTACTTTGAAACCCTAACCCTAGTTTAAACCCCTACTTTGAAACCCTAACCCTAGTTTAAAGCCCTACTTTGAAACCCCAACCCTACTTTGAAACCCTAGTTTAAAACCCTACTTTGAATCCCTAACCCTAGTTTAAAACCCTATTTTGAAACCCTACCCTAGTTTAAACCCCTACTTTGAAACTTTAACCCTAGTTTAAACCCTACTTTGAAACCCTAACCCTAGTTTTAAACCCTACTTTGAAACCCTAACCCTAGTTTTAAACCCTACTTTGAAACCCTAACCCTAGTTTTAAACCCTACTTTGAAACCTTAAACCTAGTTTTAAACCCTACTTTGAAACCTTAACCCTAGTTTTAAACCCTACTTTGAAACCCTAACCCTAGTTTTAAACCCTACTTTGAAACCCTAACCCTAGTTTTAAACCCTACTTTGAAACCCTAACCCTAGTTTAAACCCCTACTTTGAAACCCTAACCTAGTTTAAACCCCTACTTTGAAACCCTAACCCTAGTTTAAACCCCTACTTTGAAACCCTAACCCTAGTTTAAACCCCTACTTTGAAACCCTAACCCTAGTTTAAAACCCTACTTTGAAACCCTAACCCTAGTTTTAAACCCTACTTTGAAACCCTAACCCTAGTTTAAACCCCTACTTTGAAACCCTAACCCTAGTTTTAACCCCTACTTTGAAACCCTAACCCTAGTTTAAACCCGTACTTTGAAACCCTAACCCTAGTTTAAACCCCTACTTTGAAACCCTAACCCTAGTTTAAACCCCTACTTTGAAACCCTAACCCTAGTTTAAACCCCTACTTTG
>NC_141260.1:1980901-2005868 GCF_054856555.1 Leptonotus elevatus | reverse complement strand
ATTTTAAAATTACGGACACACATGCTTTGGTACATAAATCAAGCTTCCACCCAGCCCACACATTCAGGGGGATTGTGAAATCTCAACTCCTACGATTCCATAGGATTTGTACGAGGCAAGATGATTTCCTGATGGCTGTCAAAACCCTATTCAAGGCCTTGAAGAACCGTGGCTATGGGAAGTCGTTCTTACGGAACTGCCTAAAGACCTTCCGAGAAAGACGACAAAGGGAACGCCCCAATCTCATTCCAATGATTGTGACTTATTCAACTATGTGCAACAGTCTCCAGAGGAGACTTAAACACAATTTTCACCGAATTTTGTCCCCGACGGCATGGATGCCGCAATCGACAGTGATAGCGGCCTATAGAAGGAATAAAAATTTGCAAGATTTATTGGTCCGAGCCAGATTACCGTCATTGGAGAAACGAAAACCTCAGCCATTGAGCAGACACTTCACGGACCTTAAATTCGTCCGAAATGCCCAGGAGAAGACTGTCTTTAAAATAGAACAGGGCTTCAGCCCAGGTTCAACAAATTGTGTTTATTTGATTTTTTGTGAGAAGTGTGGTGTCAAATACGTTGGAGAAACCAAAAACTCTTTAATAATGCGCTTGACACAACACACATACAACATACGTAACAAAAAGGAAATGAACAGACCACTGGTACTCCATTTTGTAGGCCATGGTCTTGAATCTTTGAGGATTTCGGGGCTGCAGCGATGTACGGAGTGGTCGGATAGCAGGAGGAAGGCTGTGGAGAGACATTGGATATGGTTGTTGGGAACGCGGGGTCCTTATGGGTTGAACACCAATCCCAACCCGAACCGCAACCCTCAACCCTTGACATACTAAACCTAACCCTATCCCTAACGCGGGTTTCATATGGGTTGAACACCATTCCCAACCCTAACCCCAACCCTCAACCTAACCCTAACCCCAACCCTTAACCCTAAACCTAACCCTTAACCCTAACCCCAACCCCAACCCTAACCCTAACCCCAACCCCCTAACCCTTAACCCTAACCCTAACCCCAACCCTAACCCCAACCCTAACCCCCTAACCCTTAACCCTAACCCCAACCCTAACCCCAACCCTAATCCCAACCCTAACCCCAACCCTAACCCCAACCCCCTAACCCTAACCCTAACCCCAACCCCCTAACCCTAACCCCCCTAACCCTAACCCTAACCCTAACCCCAACCCCCTAACCCTAACCCCAACCCCAACCCTAACCCCTAACCAGAACCCTAACCTTAACCCTAACCCTAACCCCTAACCATAACCCTAACCCCTAACCCTAACCCTAACCCCAACCCCCTAACCCTAACCCCCTAACCCTAACCCCAACCCCCTAACCCTAACCCCAACCCCAACCCCAACCCTAACCCTAACCCTAACCCCAACCCCTAACCCTAACCCCAACCCCAACCCTAACCCTAACCCCAACCCCCTAACCCTAACCCTAACCCTAACCCCAACCCTAACCCCAACCCTAACCCCCAACCCTAACGGGATGTGAATTACATGTATACAGCAAGTATGAAAACTGTATATGGGGTTAATGTTGTATTTAGACATATATGTGTTGTATTACACGGTAATAACACAATTTCATGGTGTTAAACAAGATGAAATTATCATAGGTGCATAATTAGTGGGATGTTAAAATGGACAGTTAATTCATGATGTTAAAATAGGTTAATACGATTAAAATATAATGTATACATAATTAAAGAGTTGTAAATATGTACAGTACATTTGTGGGGATATATATGTACTTTAAAGTTAAATATTAAGTGTACATAAGTGTATAAACTAATAGGGTTGGATATTTACAAGGTTATTTCATGAGGTTTGCTTTTTCATTGTACATGGAGTGGGCGGGTTCAATTTGAGTTGGGGGCGGGCTGGTTTCAAGTTTAAATGATGCAGACTCACAGCTGCTGCTCAGTTGGAGTTTGGTCGTTGCAGAGACAACATCTCTCGCCAGGAAGAGCTTAATTGCATTTTCATTGTGCCATTTACCTGAAGAAGGCTCTGGATGAGCCGAAACGTCGTTTTGGCACACTATTATTGATATTTTGATTACAAATTGATATTTTTGTTTAAATTTTCAAATTTTTCAAAAAAATTATTTTTATTATAATTTTATTTCTCTTTTAAGGATTGTGTGTTTTATGTGTGGGGGGGGCTTATTACTTATATAACAAAGGCGACTCCTATGATAGTAAATAAGTCTGATTATTGAGTTATTATACATATTAAACCCTAGACACACACACACAACATACATTTACGCACAACACAAACAGATACACAAACACAAACAATGGACGGTGGGTGGACAGTAGTCCGTTATGGACGCCGTCGACCTGTACAACAGGACAGGGACTATGGCCCTGAGAGAGGCCGTGGATGGAAGGACCGTGCACCTTCCTTCCGCTCCAGGAGGGGGGGATATTCCCCCTATCCTGCGAGGGGAAGGGTTCAGTCCCTTCTTCCTAACCCTAACCCTAACCCTAACCCTAACCCTAACCCTAACCCTAACCCTAACCCTAACCCTAACCCTAACCCTAACCCTAACCCTAACCCTAACCCTAACCCTAACCCTAACCCTAACCCTAACCCTAACCCTAACCCTAACCCTAACCCTAACCCTAACCCTAACCCTAACCCTAACCCTAACCCTAACCCTAACCCTAACCCTAACCCTAACCCTAACCCTAACCCTAACCCTAACCCTAACCCTAACCCTAACCCTAACCCTAACCCTAACCCTAACCCTAACCCTAACCCTAACCCTAACCCTAACCCTAACCCTAACCCTAACCCTAACCCTAACCCTAACCCTAACCCTAACCCTAACCCTAACCCTAACCCTAACCCTAACCCTAACCCTAACCCTAACCCTAACCCTAACCCTAACCCTAACCCTAACCCTAACCCTAACCCTAACCCTAACCCTAACCCTAACCCTAACCCTAACCCTAACCCTAACCCTAACCCTAACCCTAACCCTAACCCTAACCCTAACCCTAACCCTAACCCTAACCCTAACCCTAACCCTAACCCTAACCCTAACCCTAACCCTAACCCTAACCCTAACCCTAACCCTAACCCTAACCCTAACCCTAACCCTAACCCTAACCCTAACCCTAACCCTAACCCTAACCCTAACCCTAACCCTAACCCTAACCCTAACCCTAACCCTAACCCTAACCCTAACCCTAACCCTAACCCTAACCCTAACCCTAACCCTAACCCTAACCCTAACCCTAACCCTAACCCTAACCCTAACCCTAACCCTAACCCTAACCCTAACCCTAACCCTAACCCTAACCCTAACCCTAACCCTAACCCTAACCCTAACCCTAACCCTAACCCTAACCCTAACCCTAACCCTAACCCTAACCCTAACCCTAACCCTAACCCTAACCCTAACCCTAACCCTAACCCTAACCCTAACCCTAACCCTAACCCTAACCCTAACCCTAACCCTAACCCTAACCCTAACCCTAACCCTAACCCTAACCCTAACCCTAACCCTAACCCTAACCCTAACCCTAACCCTAACCCTAACCCTAACCCTAACCCTAACCCTAACCCTAACCCTAACCCTAACCCTAACCCTAACCCTAACCCTAACCCTAACCCTAACCCTAACCCTAACCCTAACCCTAACCCTAACCCTAACCCTAACCCTAACCCTAACCCTAACCCTAACCCTAACCCTAACCCTAACCCTAACCCTAACCCTAACCCTAACCCTAACCCTAACCCTAACCCTAACCCTAACCCTAACCCTAACCCTAACCCTAACCCTAACCCTAACCCTAACCCTAACCCTAACCCTAACCCTAACCCTAACCCTAACCCTAACCCTAACCCTAACCCTAACCCTAACCCTAACCCTAACCCTAACCCTAACCCTAACCCTAACCCTAACCCTAACCCTAACCCTAACCCTAACCCTAACCCTAACCCTAACCCTAACCCTAACCCTAACCCTAACCCTAACCCTAACCCTAACCCTAACCCTAACCCTAACCCTAACCCTAACCCTAACCCTAACCCTAACCCTAACCCTAACCCTAACCCTAACCCTAACCCTAACCCTAACCCTAACCCTAACCCTAACCCTAACCCTAACCCTAACCCTAACCCTAACCCTAACCCTAACCCTAACCCTAACCCTAACCCTAACCCTAACCCTAACCCTAACCCTAACCCTAACCCTAACCCTAACCCTAACCCTAACCCTAACCCTAACCCTAACCCTAACCCTAACCCTAACCCTAACCCTAACCCTAACCCTAACCCTAACCCTAACCCTAACCCTAACCCTAACCCTAACCCTAACCCTAACCCTAACCCTAACCCTAACCCTAACCCTAACCCTAACCCTAACCCTAACCCTAACCCTAACCCTAACCCTAACCCTAACCCTAACCCTAACCCTAACCCTAACCCTAACCCTAACCCTAACCCTAACCCTAACCCTAACCCTAACCCTAACCCTAACCCTAACCCTAACCCTAACCCTAACCCTAACCCTAACCCTAACCCTAACCCTAACCCTAACCCTAACCCTAACCCTAACCCTAACCCTAACCCTAACCCTAACCCTAACCCTAACCCTAACCCTAACCCTAACCCTAACCCTAACCCTAACCCTAACCCTAACCCTAACCCTAACCCTAACCCTAACCCTAACCCTAACCCTAACCCTAACCCTAACCCTAACCCTAACCCTAACCCTAACCCTAACCCTAACCCTAACCCTAACCCTAACCCTAACCCTAACCCTAACCCTAACCCTAACCCTAACCCTAACCCTAACCCTAACCCTAACCCTAACCCTAACCCTAACCCTAACCCTAACCCTAACCCTAACCCTAACCCTAACCCTAACCCTAACCCTAACCCTAACCCTAACCCTAACCCTAACCCTAACCCTAACCCTAACCCTAACCCTAACCCTAACCCTAACCCTAACCCTAACCCTAACCCTAACCCTAACCCTAACCCTAACCCTAACCCTAACCCTAACCCTAACCCTAACCCTAACCCTAACCCTAACCCTAACCCTAACCCTAACCCTAACCCTAACCCTAACCCTAACCCTAACCCTAACCCTAACCCTAACCCTAACCCTAACCCTAACCCTAACCCTAACCCTAACCCTAACCCTAACCCTAACCCTAACCCTAACCCTAACCCTAACCCTAACCCTAACCCTAACCCTAACCCTAACCCTAACCCTAACCCTAACCCTAACCCTAACCCTAACCCTAACCCTAACCCTAACCCTAACCCTAACCCTAACCCTAACCCTAACCCTAACCCTAACCCTAACCCTAACCCTAACCCTAACCCTAACCCTAACCCTAACCCTAACCCTAACCCTAACCCTAACCCTAACCCTAACCCTAACCCTAACCCTAACCCTAACCCTAACCCTAACCCTAACCCTAACCCTAACCCTAACCCTAACCCTAACCCTAACCCTAACCCTAACCCTAACCCTAACCCTAACCCTAACCCTAACCCTAACCCTAACCCTAACCCTAACCCTAACCCTAACCCTAACCCTAACCCTAACCCTAACCCTAACCCTAACCCTAACCCTAACCCTAACCCTAACCCTAACCCTAACCCTAACCCTAACCCTAACCCTAACCCTAACCCTAACCCTAACCCTAACCCTAACCCTAACCCTAACCCTAACCCTAACCCTAACCCTAACCCTAACCCTAACCCTAACCCTAACCCTAACCCTAACCCTAACCCTAACCCTAACCCTAACCCTAACCCTAACCCTAACCCTAACCCTAACCCTAACCCTAACCCTAACCCTAACCCTAACCCTAACCCTAACCCTAACCCTAACCCTAACCCTAACCCTAACCCTAACCCTAACCCTAACCCTAACCCTAACCCTAACCCTAACCCTAACCCTAACCCTAACCCTAACCCTAACCCTAACCCTAACCCTAACCCTAACCCTAACCCTAACCCTAACCCTAACCCTAACCCTAACCCTAACCCTAACCCTAACCCTAACCCTAACCCTAACCCTAACCCTAACCCTAACCCTAACCCTAACCCTAACCCTAACCCTAACCCTAACCCTAACCCTAACCCTAACCCTAACCCTAACCCTAACCCTAACCCTAACCCTAACCCTAACCCTAACCCTAACCCTAACCCTAACCCTAACCCTAACCCTAACCCTAACCCTAACCCTAACCCTAACCCTAACCCTAACCCTAACCCTAACCCTAACCCTAACCCTAACCCTAACCCTAACCCTAACCCTAACCCTAACCCTAACCCTAACCCTAACCCTAACCCTAACCCTAACCCTAACCCTAACCCTAACCCTAACCCTAACCCTAACCCTAACCCTAACCCTAACCCTAACCCTAACCCTAACCCTAACCCTAACCCTAACCCTAACCCTAACCCTAACCCTAACCCTAACCCTAACCCTAACCCTAACCCTAACCCTAACCCTAACCCTAACCCTAACCCTAACCCTAACCCTAACCCTAACCCTAACCCTAACCCTAACCCTAACCCTAACCCTAACCCTAACCCTAACCCTAACCCTAACCCTAACCCTAACCCTAACCCTAACCCTAACCCTAACCCTAACCCTAACCCTAACCCTAACCCTAACCCTAACCCTAACCCTAACCCTAACCCTAACCCTAACCCTAACCCTAACCCTAACCCTAACCCTAACCCTAACCCTAACCCTAACCCTAACCCTAACCCTAACCCTAACCCTAACCCTAACCCTAACCCTAACCCTAACCCTAACCCTAACCCTAACCCTAACCCTAACCCTAACCCTAACCCTAACCCTAACCCTAACCCTAACCCTAACCCTAACCCTAACCCTAACCCTAACCCTAACCCTAACCCTAACCCTAACCCTAACCCTAACCCTAACCCTAACCCTAACCCTAACCCTAACCCTAACCCTAACCCTAACCCTAACCCTAACCCTAACCCTAACCCTAACCCTAACCCTAACCCTAACCCTAACCCTAACCCTAACCCTAACCCTAACCCTAACCCTAACCCTAACCCTAACCCTAACCCTAACCCTAACCCTAACCCTAACCCTAACCCTAACCCTAACCCTAACCCTAACCCTAACCCTAACCCTAACCCTAACCCTAACCCTAACCCTAACCCTAACCCTAACCCTAACCCTAACCCTAACCCTAACCCTAACCCTAACCCTAACCCTAACCCTAACCCTAACCCTAACCCTAACCCTAACCCTAACCCTAACCCTAACCCTAACCCTAACCCTAACCCTAACCCTAACCCTAACCCTAACCCTAACCCTAACCCTAACCCTAACCCTAACCCTAACCCTAACCCTAACCCTAACCCTAACCCTAACCCTAACCCTAACCCTAACCCTAACCCTAACCCTAACCCTAACCCTAACCCTAACCCTAACCCTAACCCTAACCCTAACCCTAACCCTAACCCTAACCCTAACCCTAACCCTAACCCTAACCCTAACCCTAACCCTAACCCTAACCCTAACCCTAACCCTAACCCTAACCCTAACCCTAACCCTAACCCTAACCCTAACCCTAACCCTAACCCTAACCCTAACCCTAACCCTAACCCTAACCCTAACCCTAACCCTAACCCTAACCCTAACCCTAACCCTAACCCTAACCCTAACCCTAACCCTAACCCTAACCCTAACCCTAACCCTAACCCTAACCCTAACCCTAACCCTAACCCTAACCCTAACCCTAACCCTAACCCTAACCCTAACCCTAACCCTAACCCTAACCCTAACCCTAACCCTAACCCTAACCCTAACCCTAACCCTAACCCTAACCCTAACCCTAACCCTAACCCTAACCCTAACCCTAACCCTAACCCTAACCCTAACCCTAACCCTAACCCTAACCCTAACCCTAACCCTAACCCTAACCCTAACCCTAACCCTAACCCTAACCCTAACCCTAACCCTAACCCTAACCCTAACCCTAACCCTAACCCTAACCCTAACCCTAACCCTAACCCTAACCCTAACCCTAACCCTAACCCTAACCCTAACCCTAACCCTAACCCTAACCCTAACCCTAACCCTAACCCTAACCCTAACCCTAACCCTAACCCTAACCCTAACCCTAACCCTAACCCTAACCCTAACCCTAACCCTAACCCTAACCCTAACCCTAACCCTAACCCTAACCCTAACCCTAACCCTAA
This sequence comes from Leptonotus elevatus, assembly GCF_054856555.1. Classification (NCBI taxonomy): domain Eukaryota; kingdom Metazoa; phylum Chordata; class Actinopteri; order Syngnathiformes; family Syngnathidae; genus Leptonotus; species Leptonotus elevatus. The sequence continues at coordinate 1,997,609 of NC_141260.1, read as the reverse complement.
CCCTAACCCTAACCCTAACCCTAACCCTAACCCTAACCCTAACCCTAACCCTAACCCTAACCCTAACCCTAACCCTAACCCTAACCCTAACCCTAACCCTAACCCTAACCCTAACCCTAACCCTAACCCTAACCCTAACCCTAACCCTAACCCTAACCCTAACCCTAACCCTAACCCTAACCCTAACCCTAACCCTAACCCTAACCCTAACCCTAACCCTAACCCTAACCCTAACCCTAACCCTAACCCTAACCCTAACCCTAACCCTAACCCTAACCCTAACCCTAACCCTAACCCTAACCCTAACCCTAACCCTAACCCTAACCCTAACCCTAACCCTAACCCTAACCCTAACCCTAACCCTAACCCTAACCCTAACCCTAACCCTAACCCTAACCCTAACCCTAACCCTAACCCTAACCCTAACCCTAACCCTAACCCTAACCCTAACCCTAACCCTAACCCTAACCCTAACCCTAACCCTAACCCTAACCCTAACCCTAACCCTAACCCTAACCCTAACCCTAACCCTAACCCTAACCCTAACCCTAACCCTAACCCTAACCCTAACCCTAACCCTAACCCTAACCCTAACCCTAACCCTAACCCTAACCCTAACCCTAACCCTAACCCTAACCCTAACCCTAACCCTAACCCTAACCCTAACCCTAACCCTAACCCTAACCCTAACCCTAACCCTAACCCTAACCCTAACCCTAACCCTAACCCTAACCCTAACCCTAACCCTAACCCTAACCCTAACCCTAACCCTAACCCTAACCCTAACCCTAACCCTAACCCTAACCCTAACCCTAACCCTAACCCTAACCCTAACCCTAACCCTAACCCTAACCCTAACCCTAACCCTAACCCTAACCCTAACCCTAACCCTAACCCTAACCCTAACCCTAACCCTAACCCTAACCCTAACCCTAACCCTAACCCTAACCCTAACCCTAACCCTAACCCTAACCCTAACCCTAACCCTAACCCTAACCCTAACCCTAACCCTAACCCTAACCCTAACCCTAACCCTAACCCTAACCCTAACCCTAACCCTAACCCTAACCCTAACCCCAACCCCCTAACCCTAACCCTAACCCTAACCCCAACCCCCTAACCCTAACCCCAACCCCAACCCTAACCCCTAACCATAACCCTAACCTTAACCCTAACCCTAACCCCTAACCATAACCCTAACCCCTAACCCTAACCCTAACCCCAACCCCCTAACCCTAACCCCCTAACCCTAACCCCAACCCCCTAACCCTAACCCCAACCCCAACCCTAACCCTAACCCTAACCCCTAACCCTAACCCCAACCCCAACCCTAACCCTAACCCCAACCCCCTAACCCTAACCCTAACCCTAACCCCAACCCTAACCCCAACCCTAACCCCCAACCCTAACGGGATGTGAATTACATGTATACAGCAAGTATGAAAACTGTATATGGGGTTAATGTTGTATTTAGACATATATGTGTTGTATTACACGGTAATAACACAATTTCATGGTGTTAAACAAGATGAAATTATCATAGGTGCATAATTAGTGGGATGTTAAAATGGACAGTTAATTCATGATGTTAAAATAGGTTAATACGATTAAAATATAATGTATACATAATTAAAGAGTTGTAAATATGTACAGTACATTTGTGGGGATATATATGTACTTTAAAGTTAAATATTAAGTGTACATAAGTGTATAAACTAATAGGGTTGGATATTTACAAGGTTATTTCATGAGGTTTGCTTTTTCATTGTACATGGAGTGGGCGGGTTCAATTTGAGTTGGGGGCGGGCTGGTTTCAAGTTTAAATGATGCAGACTCACAGCTGCTGCTCAGTTGGAGTTTGGTCGTTGCAGAGACAACATCTCTCGCCAGGAAGAGCTTAATTGCATTTTCATTGTGCCATTTACCTGAAGAAGGCTCTGGATGAGCCGAAACGTCGTTTTGGCACACTATTATTGATATTTTGATTACAAATTGATATTTTTGTTTAAATTTTCAAATTTTTCAAAAAAATTATTTTTATTATAATTTTATTTCTCTTTTAAGGAGTGTGTGTTTTATGTGTGGGGGGGGCTTATTACTTATATAACAAAGGCGACTCCTATGATAGTAAATAAGTCTGATTATTGAGTTATTATACATATTAAACCCTAGACACACACACACAACATACATTTACGCACAACACAAACAGATACACAAACACAAACAATGGACGGTGGGTGGACAGTAGTCCGTTATGGACGCCGTCGACCTGTACAACAGGACAGGGACTATGGCCCTGAGAGAGGCCGTGGATGGAAGGACCGTGCACCTTCCTTCCGCTCCAGGAGGGGGGGATATTCCCCCTATCCTGCGAGGGGAAGGGTTCAGTCCCTTCTTCCTAACCCTAACCCTAACCCTAACCCTAACCCTAACCCTAACCCTAACCCTAACCCTAACCCTAACCCTAACCCTAACCCTAACCCTAACCCTAACCCTAACCCTAACCCTAACCCTAACCCTAACCCTAACCCTAACCCTAACCCTAACCCTAACCCTAACCCTAACCCTAACCCTAACCCTAACCCTAACCCTAACCCTAACCCTAACCCTAACCCTAACCCTAACCCTAACCCTAACCCTAACCCTAACCCTAACCCTAACCCTAACCCTAACCCTAACCCTAACCCTAACCCTAACCCTAACCCTAACCCTAACCCTAACCCTAACCCTAACCCTAACCCTAACCCTAACCCTAACCCTAACCCTAACCCTAACCCTAACCCTAACCCTAACCCTAACCCTAACCCTAACCCTAACCCTAACCCTAACCCTAACCCTAACCCTAACCCTAACCCTAACCCTAACCCTAACCCTAACCCTAACCCTAACCCTAACCCTAACCCTAACCCTAACCCTAACCCTAACCCTAACCCTAACCCTAACCCTAACCCTAACCCTAACCCTAACCCTAACCCTAACCCTAACCCTAACCCTAACCCTAACCCTAACCCTAACCCTAACCCTAACCCTAACCCTAACCCTAACCCTAACCCTAACCCTAACCCTAACCCTAACCCTAACCCTAACCCTAACCCTAACCCTAACCCTAACCCTAACCCTAACCCTAACCCTAACCCTAACCCTAACCCTAACCCTAACCCTAACCCTAACCCTAACCCTAACCCTAACCCTAACCCTAACCCTAACCCTAACCCTAACCCTAACCCTAACCCTAACCCTAACCCTAACCCTAACCCTAACCCTAACCCTAACCCTAACCCTAACCCTAACCCTAACCCTAACCCTAACCCTAACCCTAACCCTAACCCTAACCCTAACCCTAACCCTAACCCTAACCCTAACCCTAACCCTAACCCTAACCCTAACCCTAACCCTAACCCTAACCCTAACCCTAACCCTAACCCTAACCCTAACCCTAACCCTAACCCTAACCCTAACCCTAACCCTAACCCTAACCCTAACCCTAACCCTAACCCTAACCCTAACCCTAACCCTAACCCTAACCCTAACCCTAACCCTAACCCTAACCCTAACCCTAACCCTAACCCTAACCCTAACCCTAACCCTAACCCTAACCCTAACCCTAACCCTAACCCTAACCCTAACCCTAACCCTAACCCTAACCCTAACCCTAACCCTAACCCTAACCCTAACCCTAACCCTAACCCTAACCCTAACCCTAACCCTAACCCTAACCCTAACCCTAACCCTAACCCTAACCCTAACCCTAACCCTAACCCTAACCCTAACCCTAACCCTAACCCTAACCCTAACCCTAACCCTAACCCTAACCCTAACCCTAACCCTAACCCTAACCCTAACCCTAACCCTAACCCTAACCCTAACCCTAACCCTAACCCTAACCCTAACCCTAACCCTAACCCTAACCCTAACCCTAACCCTAACCCTAACCCTAACCCTAACCCTAACCCTAACCCTAACCCTAACCCTAACCCTAACCCTAACCCTAACCCTAACCCTAACCCTAACCCTAACCCTAACCCTAACCCTAACCCTAACCCTAACCCTAACCCTAACCCTAACCCTAACCCTAACCCTAACCCTAACCCTAACCCTAACCCTAACCCTAACCCTAACCCTAACCCTAACCCTAACCCTAACCCTAACCCTAACCCTAACCCTAACCCTAACCCTAACCCTAACCCTAACCCTAACCCTAACCCTAACCCTAACCCTAACCCTAACCCTAACCCTAACCCTAACCCTAACCCTAACCCTAACCCTAACCCTAACCCTAACCCTAACCCTAACCCTAACCCTAACCCTAACCCTAACCCTAACCCTAACCCTAACCCTAACCCTAACCCTAACCCTAACCCTAACCCTAACCCTAACCCTAACCCTAACCCTAACCCTAACCCTAACCCTAACCCTAACCCTAACCCTAACCCTAACCCTAACCCTAACCCTAACCCTAACCCTAACCCTAACCCTAACCCTAACCCTAACCCTAACCCTAACCCTAACCCTAACCCTAACCCTAACCCTAACCCTAACCCTAACCCTAACCCTAACCCTAACCCTAACCCTAACCCTAACCCTAACCCTAACCCTAACCCTAACCCTAACCCTAACCCTAACCCTAACCCTAACCCTAACCCTAACCCTAACCCTAACCCTAACCCTAACCCTAACCCTAACCCTAACCCTAACCCTAACCCTAACCCTAACCCTAACCCTAACCCTAACCCTAACCCTAACCCTAACCCTAACCCTAACCCTAACCCTAACCCTAACCCTAACCCTAACCCTAACCCTAACCCTAACCCTAACCCTAACCCTAACCCTAACCCTAACCCTAACCCTAACCCTAACCCTAACCCTAACCCTAACCCTAACCCTAACCCTAACCCTAACCCTAACCCTAACCCTAACCCTAACCCTAACCCTAACCCTAACCCTAACCCTAACCCTAACCCTAACCCTAACCCTAACCCTAACCCTAACCCTAACCCTAACCCTAACCCTAACCCTAACCCTAACCCTAACCCTAACCCTAACCCTAACCCTAACCCTAACCCTAACCCTAACCCTAACCCTAACCCTAACCCTAACCCTAACCCTAACCCTAACCCTAACCCTAACCCTAACCCTAACCCTAACCCTAACCCTAACCCTAACCCTAACCCTAACCCTAACCCTAACCCTAACCCTAACCCTAACCCTAACCCTAACCCTAACCCTAACCCTAACCCTAACCCTAACCCTAACCCTAACCCTAACCCTAACCCTAACCCTAACCCTAACCCTAACCCTAACCCTAACCCTAACCCTAACCCTAACCCTAACCCTAACCCTAACCCTAACCCTAACCCTAACCCTAACCCTAACCCTAACCCTAACCCTAACCCTAACCCTAACCCTAACCCTAACCCTAACCCTAACCCTAACCCTAACCCTAACCCTAACCCTAACCCTAACCCTAACCCTAACCCTAACCCTAACCCTAACCCTAACCCTAACCCTAACCCTAACCCTAACCCTAACCCTAACCCTAACCCTAACCCTAACCCTAACCCTAACCCTAACCCTAACCCTAACCCTAACCCTAACCCTAACCCTAACCCTAACCCTAACCCTAACCCTAACCCTAACCCTAACCCTAACCCTAACCCTAACCCTAACCCTAACCCTAACCCTAACCCTAACCCTAACCCTAACCCTAACCCTAACCCTAACCCTAACCCTAACCCTAACCCTAACCCTAACCCTAACCCTAACCCTAACCCTAACCCTAACCCTAACCCTAACCCTAACCCTAACCCTAACCCTAACCCTAACCCTAACCCTAACCCTAACCCTAACCCTAACCCTAACCCTAACCCTAACCCTAACCCTAACCCTAACCCTAACCCTAACCCTAACCCTAACCCTAACCCTAACCCTAACCCTAACCCTAACCCTAACCCTAACCCTAACCCTAACCCTAACCCTAACCCTAACCCTAACCCTAACCCTAACCCTAACCCTAACCCTAACCCTAACCCTAACCCTAACCCTAACCCTAACCCTAACCCTAACCCTAACCCTAACCCTAACCCTAACCCTAACCCTAACCCTAACCCTAACCCTAACCCTAACCCTAACCCTAACCCTAACCCTAACCCTAACCCTAACCCTAACCCTAACCCTAACCCTAACCCTAACCCTAACCCTAACCCTAACCCTAACCCTAACCCTAACCCTAACCCTAACCCTAACCCTAACCCTAACCCTAACCCTAACCCTAACCCTAACCCTAACCCTAACCCTAACCCTAACCCTAACCCTAACCCTAACCCTAACCCTAACCCTAACCCTAACCCTAACCCTAACCCTAACCCTAACCCTAACCCTAACCCTAACCCTAACCCTAACCCTAACCCTAACCCTAACCCTAACCCTAACCCTAACCCTAACCCTAACCCTAACCCTAACCCTAACCCTAACCCTAACCCTAACCCTAACCCTAACCCTAACCCTAACCCTAACCCTAACCCTAACCCTAACCCTAACCCTAACCCTAACCCTAACCCTAACCCTAACCCTAACCCTAACCCTAACCCTAACCCTAACCCTAACCCTAACCCTAACCCTAACCCTAACCCTAACCCTAACCCTAACCCTAACCCTAACCCTAACCCTAACCCTAACCCTAACCCTAACCCTAACCCTAACCCTAACCCTAACCCTAACCCTAACCCTAACCCTAACCCTAACCCTAACCCTAACCCTAACCCTAACCCTAACCCTAACCCTAACCCTAACCCTAACCCTAACCCTAACCCCAACCCCCTAACCCTAACCCTAACCCTAACCCCAACCCCCTAACCCTAACCCCAACCCCAACCCTAACCCCTAACCATAACCCTAACCTTAACCCTAACCCTAACCCCTAACCATAACCCTAACCCCTAACCCTAACCCTAACCCCAACCCCCTAACCCTAACCCCCTAACCCTAACCCCAACCCCCTAACCCTAACCCCAACCCCAACCCTAACCCTAACCCTAACCCCTAACCCTAACCCCAACCCCAACCCTAACCCTAACCCCAACCCCCTAACCCTAACCCTAACCCTAACCCCAACCCTAACCCCAACCCTAACCCCCAACCCTAACGGGATGTGAATTACATGTATACAGCAAGTATGAAAACTGTATATGGGGTTAATGTTGTATTTAGACATATATGTGTTGTATTACACGGTAATAACACAATTTCATGGTGTTAAACAAGATGAAATTATCATAGGTGCATAATTAGTGGGATGTTAAAATGGACAGTTAATTCATGATGTTAAAATAGGTTAATACGATTAAAATATAATGTATACATAATTAAAGAGTTGTAAATATGTACAGTACATTTGTGGGGATATATATGTACTTTAAAGTTAAATATTAAGTGTACATAAGTGTATAAACTAATAGGGTTGGATATTTACAAGGTTATTTCATGAGGTTTGCTTTTTCATTGTACATGGAGTGGGCGGGTTCAATTTGAGTTGGGGGCGGGCTGGTTTCAAGTTTAAATGATGCAGACTCACAGCTGCTGCTCAGTTGGAGTTTGGTCGTTGCAGAGACAACATCTCTCGCCAGGAAGAGCTTAATTGCATTTTCATTGTGCCATTTACCTGAAGAAGGCTCTGGATGAGCCGAAACGTCGTTTTGGCACACTATTATTGATATTTTGATTACAAATTGATATTTTTGTTTAAATTTTCAAATTTTTCAAAAAAATTATTTTTATTATAATTTTATTTCTCTTTTAAGGAGTGTGTGTTTTATGTGTGGGGGGGGCTTATTACTTATATAACAAAGGCGACTCCTATGATAGTAAATAAGTCTGATTATTGAGTTATTATACATATTAAACCCTAGACACACACACACAACATACATTTACGCACAACACAAACAGATACACAAACACAAACAATGGACGGTGGGTGGACAGTAGTCCGTTATGGACGCCGTCGACCTGTACAACAGGACAGGGACTATGGCCCTGAGAGAGGCCGTGGATGGAAGGACCGTGCACCTTCCTTCCGCTCCAGGAGGGGGGGATATTCCCCCTATCCTGCGAGGGGAAGGGTTCAGTCCCTTCTTCCTAACCCTAACCCTAACCCTAACCCTAACCCTAACCCTAACCCTAACCCTAACCCTAACCCTAACCCTAACCCTAACCCTAACCCTAACCCTAACCCTAACCCTAACCCTAACCCTAACCCTAACCCTAACCCTAACCCTAACCCTAACCCTAACCCTAACCCTAACCCTAACCCTAACCCTAACCCTAACCCTAACCCTAACCCTAACCCTAACCCTAACCCTAACCCTAACCCTAACCCTAACCCTAACCCTAACCCTAACCCTAACCCTAACCCTAACCCTAACCCTAACCCTAACCCTAACCCTAACCCTAACCCTAACCCTAACCCTAACCCTAACCCTAACCCTAACCCTAACCCTAACCCTAACCCTAACCCTAACCCTAACCCTAACCCTAACCCTAACCCTAACCCTAACCCTAACCCTAACCCTAACCCTAACCCTAACCCTAACCCTAACCCTAACCCTAACCCTAACCCTAACCCTAACCCTAACCCTAACCCTAACCCTAACCCTAACCCTAACCCTAACCCTAACCCTAACCCTAACCCTAACCCTAACCCTAACCCTAACCCTAACCCTAACCCTAACCCTAACCCTAACCCTAACCCTAACCCTAACCCTAACCCTAACCCTAACCCTAACCCTAACCCTAACCCTAACCCTAACCCTAACCCTAACCCTAACCCTAACCCTAACCCTAACCCTAACCCTAACCCTAACCCTAACCCTAACCCTAACCCTAACCCTAACCCTAACCCTAACCCTAACCCTAACCCTAACCCTAACCCTAACCCTAACCCTAACCCTAACCCTAACCCTAACCCTAACCCTAACCCTAACCCTAACCCTAACCCTAACCCTAACCCTAACCCTAACCCTAACCCTAACCCTAACCCTAACCCTAACCCTAACCCTAACCCTAACCCTAACCCTAACCCTAACCCTAACCCTAACCCTAACCCTAACCCTAACCCTAACCCTAACCCTAACCCTAACCCTAACCCTAACCCTAACCCTAACCCTAACCCTAACCCTAACCCTAACCCTAACCCTAACCCTAACCCTAACCCTAACCCTAACCCTAACCCTAACCCTAACCCTAACCCTAACCCTAACCCTAACCCTAACCCTAACCCTAACCCTAACCCTAACCCTAACCCTAACCCTAACCCTAACCCTAACCCTAACCCTAACCCTAACCCTAACCCTAACCCTAACCCTAACCCTAACCCTAACCCTAACCCTAACCCTAACCCTAACCCTAACCCTAACCCTAACCCTAACCCTAACCCTAACCCTAACCCTAACCCTAACCCTAACCCTAACCCTAACCCTAACCCTAACCCTAACCCTAACCCTAACCCTAACCCTAACCCTAACCCTAACCCTAACCCTAACCCTAACCCTAACCCTAACCCTAACCCTAACCCTAACCCTAACCCTAACCCTAACCCTAACCCTAACCCTAACCCTAACCCTAACCCTAACCCTAACCCTAACCCTAACCCTAACCCTAACCCTAACCCTAACCCTAACCCTAACCCTAACCCTAACCCTAACCCTAACCCTAACCCTAACCCTAACCCTAACCCTAACCCTAACCCTAACCCTAACCCTAACCCTAACCCTAACCCTAACCCTAACCCTAACCCTAACCCTAACCCTAACCCTAACCCTAACCCTAACCCTAACCCTAACCCTAACCCTAACCCTAACCCTAACCCTAACCCTAACCCTAACCCTAACCCTAACCCTAACCCTAACCCTAACCCTAACCCTAACCCTAACCCTAACCCTAACCCTAACCCTAACCCTAACCCTAACCCTAACCCTAACCCTAACCCTAACCCTAACCCTAACCCTAACCCTAACCCTAACCCTAACCCTAACCCTAACCCTAACCCTAACCCTAACCCTAACCCTAACCCTAACCCTAACCCTAACCCTAACCCTAACCCTAACCCTAACCCTAACCCTAACCCTAACCCTAACCCTAACCCTAACCCTAACCCTAACCCTAACCCTAACCCTAACCCTAACCCTAACCCTAACCCTAACCCTAACCCTAACCCTAACCCTAACCCTAACCCTAACCCTAACCCTAACCCTAACCCTAACCCTAACCCTAACCCTAACCCTAACCCTAACCCTAACCCTAACCCTAACCCTAACCCTAACCCTAACCCTAACCCTAACCCTAACCCTAACCCTAACCCTAACCCTAACCCTAACCCTAACCCTAACCCTAACCCTAACCCTAACCCTAACCCTAACCCTAACCCTAACCCTAACCCTAACCCTAACCCTAACCCTAACCCTAACCCTAACCCTAACCCTAACCCTAACCCTAACCCTAACCCTAACCCTAACCCTAACCCTAACCCTAACCCTAACCCTAACCCTAACCCTAACCCTAACCCTAACCCTAACCCTAACCCTAACCCTAACCCTAACCCTAACCCTAACCCTAACCCTAACCCTAACCCTAACCCTAACCCTAACCCTAACCCTAACCCTAACCCTAACCCTAACCCTAACCCTAACCCTAACCCTAACCCTAACCCTAACCCTAACCCTAACCCTAACCCTAACCCTAACCCTAACCCTAACCCTAACCCTAACCCTAACCCTAACCCTAACCCTAACCCTAACCCTAACCCTAACCCTAACCCTAACCCTAACCCTAACCCTAACCCTAACCCTAACCCTAACCCTAACCCTTAAATAAAATAGATTTGTAGATAGTGATTGCATAGGATACAAAGGCAACTCCTTACTATTAAATAAAAGATTAAAAACATTATTATACATCAATTACCATAAAAAGGAATCAGAGATTTAAAAAAAAGTATGATGGATGGTGGGTGGACTGTTGTCCGCAATGGGCGGAGACGCCAGCCCACACATCAGTGGAAGGAACGTGACGACGGGAGGTACCAAGGACGGAAGGACCGTGCGATTCCCTTTCGCTCCAGGAGGGGGGATCAATTCCCCTATCCTGGTCGAGGAAGGGCTCAATCCCTCATTCCTAACCCTAACCCTAACCCTAACCCTAACCCTAACCCTAACCCTAACCCTAACCCTAACCCTAACCCTAACCCTAACCCTAACCCTAACCCTAACCCTAACCCTAACCCTAACCCTAACCCTAACCCTAACCCTAACCCTAACCCTAACCCTAACCCTAACCCTAACCCTAACCCTAACCCTAACCCTAACCCTAACCCTAACCCTAACCCTAACCCTAACCCTAACCCTAACCTAACCCTAACCCTAACCCTAACCCTAACCCTAACCCTAACCCTAACCCTAACCCTAACCCTAACCCTAACCCTAACCCTAACCCTAACCCTAACCCTAACCCTAACCCTAACCCTAACCCTAACCCTAACCCTAACCCTAACCCTAACCCTAACCCTAACCCTAACCCTAACCCTAACCCTAACCCTAACCCTAACCCTAACCCTAACCCTAACCCTAACCCTAACCCTAACCCTAACCCTAACCCTAACCCTAACCCTAACCCTAACCCTAACCCTAACCCTAACCCTAACCCTAACCCTAACCCTAACCCTAACCCTAACCCTAACCCTAACCCTAACCCTAACCCTAACCCTAACCCTAACCCTAACCCTAACCCTAACCCTAACCCTAACCCTAACCCTAACCCTAACCCTAACCCTAACCCTAACCCTAACCCTAACCCTAACCCTAACCCTAACCCTAACCCTAACCCTAACCCTAACCCTAACCCTAACCCTAACCCTAACCCTAACCCTAACCCTAACCCTAACCCTAACCCTAACCCTAACCCTAACCCTAACCCTAACCCTAACCCTAACCCTAACCCTAACCCTAACCCTAACCCTAACCCTAACCCTAACCCTAACCCTAACCCTAACCCTAACCCTAACCCTAACCCTAACCCTAACCCTAACCCTAACCCTAACCCTAACCCTAACCCTAACCCTAACCCTAACCCTAACCCTAACCCTAACCCTAACCCTAACCCTAACCCTAACCCTAACCCTAACCCTAACCCTAACCCTAACCCTAACCCTAACCCTAACCCTAACCCTAACCCTAACCCTAACCCTAACCCTAACCCTAACCCTAACCCTAACCCTAACCCTAACCCTAACCCTAACCCTAACCCTAACCCTAACCCTAACCCTAACCCTAACCCTAACCCTAACCCTAACCCTAACCCTAACCCTAACCCTAACCCTAACCCTAACCCTAACCCTAACCCTAACCCTAACCCTAACCCTAACCCTAACCCTAACCCTAACCCTAACCCTAACCCTAACCCTAACCCTAACCCTAACCCTAACCCTAACCCTAACCCTAACCCTAACCCTAACCCTAACCCTAACCCTAACCCTAACCCTAACCCTAACCCTAACCCTAACCCTAACCCTAACCCTAACCCTAACCCTAACCCTAACCCTAACCCTAACCCTAACCCTAACCCTAACCCTAACCCTAACCCTAACCCTAACCCTAACCCTAACCCTAACCCTAACCCTAACCCTAACCCTAACCCTAACCCTAACCCTAACCCTAACCCTAACCCTAACCCTAACCCTAACCCTAACCCTAACCCTAACCCTAACCCTAACCCTAACCCTAACCCTAACCCTAACCCTAACCCTAACCCTAACCCTAACCCTAACCCTAACCCTAACCCTAACCCTAACCCTAACCCTAACCCTAACCCTAACCCTAACCCTAACCCTAACCCTAACCCTAACCCTAACCCTAACCCTAACCCTAACCCTAACCCTAACCCTAACCCTAACCCTAACCCTAACCCTAACCCTAACCCTAACCCTAACCCTAACCCTAACCCTAACCCTAACCCTAACCCTAACCCTAACCCTAACCCTAACCCTAACCCTAACCCTAACCCTAACCCTAACCCTAACCCTAACCCTAACCCTAACCCTAACCCTAACCCTAACCCTAACCCTAACCCTAACCCTAACCCTAACCCTAACCCTAACCCTAACCCTAACCCTAACCCTAACCCTAACCCTAACCCTAACCCTAACCCTAACCCTAACCCTAACCCTAACCCTAACCCTAACCCTAACCCTAACCCTAACCCTAACCCTAACCCTAACCCTAACCCTAACCCTAACCCTAACCCTAACCCTAACCCTAACCCTAACCCTAACCCTAACCCTAACCCTAACCCTAACCCTAACCCTAACCCTAACCCTAACCCTAACCCTAACCCTAACCCTAACCCTAACCCTAACCCTAACCCTAACCCTAACCCTAACCCTAACCCTAACCCTAACCCTAACCCTAACCCTAACCCTAACCCTAACCCTAACCCTAACCCTAACCCTAACCCTAACCCTAACCCTAACCCTAACCCTAACCCTAACCCTAACCCTAACCCTAACCCTAACCCTAACCCTAACCCTAACCCTAACCCTAACCCTAACCCTAACCCTAACCCTAACCCTAACCCTAACCCTAACCCTAACCCTAACCCTAACCCTAACCCTAACCCTAACCCTAACCCTAACCCTAACCCTAACCCTAACCCTAACCCTAACCCTAACCCTAACCCTAACCCTAACCCTAACCCTAACCCTAACCCTAACCCTAACCCTAACCCTAACCCTAACCCTAACCCTAACCCTAACCCTAACCCTAACCCTAACCCTAACCCTAACCCTAACCCTAACCCTAACCCTAACCCTAACCCTAACCCTAACCCTAACCCTAACCCTAACCCTAACCCTAACCCTAACCCTAACCCTAACCCTAACCCTAACCCTAACCCTAACCCTAACCCTAACCCTAACCCTAACCCTAACCCTAACCCTAACCCTAACCCTAACCCTAACCCTAACCCTAACCCTAACCCTAACCCTAACCCTAACCCTAACCCTAACCCTAACCCTAACCCTAACCCTAACCCTAACCCTAACCCTAACCCTAACCCTAACCCTAACCCTAACCCTAACCCTAACCCTAACCCTAACCCTAACCCTAACCCTAACCCTAACCCTAACCCTAACCCTAACCCTAACCCTAACCCTAACCCTAACCCTAACCCTAACCCTAACCCTAACCCTAACCCTAACCCTAACCCTAACCCTAACCCTAACCCTAACCCTAACCCTAACCCTAACCCTAACCCTAACCCTAACCCTAACCCTAACCCTAACCCTAACCCTAACCCTAACCCTAACCCTAACCCTAACCCTAACCCTAACCCTAACCCTAACCCTAACCCTAACCCTAACCCTAACCCTAACCCTAACCCTAACCCTAACCCTAACCCTAACCCTAACCCTAACCCTAACCCTAACCCTAACCCTAACCCTAACCCTAACCCTAACCCTAACCCTAACCCTAACCCTAACCCTAACCCTAACCCTAACCCTAACCCTAACCCTAACCCTAACCCTAACCCTAACCCTAACCCTAACCCTAACCCTAACCCTAACCCTAACCCTAACCCTAACCCTAACCCTAACCCTAACCCTAACCCTAACCCTAACCCTAACCCTAACCCTAACCCTAACCCTAACCCTAACCCTAACCCTAACCCTAACCCTAACCCTAACCCTAACCCTAACCCTAACCCTAACCCTAACCCTAACCCTAACCCTAACCCTAACCCTAACCCTAACCCTAACCCTAACCCTAACCCTAACCCTAACCCTAACCCTAACCCTAACCCTAACCCTAACCCTAACCCTAACCCTAACCCTAACCCTAACCCTAACCCTAACCCTAACCCTAACCCTAACCCTAACCCTAACCCTAACCCTAACCCTAACCCTAACCCTAACCCTAACCCTAACCCTAACCCTAACCCTAACCCTAACCCTAACCCTAACCCTAACCCTAACCCTAACCCTAACCCTAACCCTAACCCTAACCCTAACCCTAACCCTAACCCTAACCCTAACCCTAACCCTAACCCTAACCCTAACCCTAACCCTAACCCTAACCCTAACCCTAACCCTAACCCTAACCCTAACCCTAACCCTAACCCTAACCCTAACCCTAACCCTAACCCTAACCCTAACCCTAACCCTAACCCTAACCCTAACCCTAACCCTAACCCTAACCCTAACCCTAACCCTAACCCTAACCCTAACCCTAACCCTAACCCTAACCCTAACCCTAACCCTAACCCTAACCCTAACCCTAACCCTAACCCTAACCCTAACCCTAACCCTAACCCTAACCCTAACCCTAACCCTAACCCTAACCCTAACCCTAACCCTAACCCTAACCCTAACCCTAACCCTAACCCTAACCCTAACCCTAACCCTAACCCTAACCCTAACCCTAACCCTAACCCTAACCCTAACCCTAACCCTAACCCTAACCCTAACCCTAACCCTAACCCTAACCCTAACCCTAACCCTAACCCTAACCCTAACCCTAACCCTAACCCTAACCCTAACCCTAACCCTAACCCTAACCCTAACCCTAACCCTAACCCTAACCCTAACCCTAACCCTAACCCTAACCCTAACCCTAACCCTAACCCTAACCCTAACCCTAACCCTAACCCTAACCCTAACCCTAACCCTAACCCTAACCCTAACCCTAACCCTAACCCTAACCCTAACCCTAACCCTAACCCTAACCCTAACCCTAACCCTAACCCTAACCCTAACCCTAACCCTAACCCTAACCCTAACCCTAACCCTAACCCTAACCCTAACCCTAACCCTAACCCTAACCCTAACCCTAACCCTAACCCTAACCCTAACCCTAACCCTAACCCTAACCCTAACCCTAACCCTAACCCTAACCCTAACCCTAACCCTAACCCTAACCCTAACCCTAACCCTAACCCTAACCCTAACCCTAACCCTAACCCTAACCCTAACCCTAACCCTAACCCTAACCCTAACCCTAACCCTAACCCTAACCCTAACCCTAACCCTAACCCTAACCCTAACCCTAACCCTAACCCTAACCCTAACCCTAACCCTAACCCTAACCCTAACCCTAACCCTAACCCTAACCCTAACCCTAACCCTAACCCTAACCCTAACCCTAACCCTAACCCTAACCCTAACCCTAACCCTAACCCTAACCCTAACCCTAACCCTAACCCTAACCCTAACCCTAACCCTAACCCTAACCCTAACCCTAACCCTAACCCTAACCCTAACCCTAACCCTAACCCTAACCCTAACCCTAACCCTAACCCTAACCCTAACCCTAACCCTAACCCTAACCCTAACCCTAACCCTAACCCTAACCCTAACCCTAACCCTAACCCTAA
Source organism: Leptonotus elevatus (assembly GCF_054856555.1). NCBI lineage: Eukaryota > Metazoa > Chordata > Actinopteri > Syngnathiformes > Syngnathidae > Leptonotus > Leptonotus elevatus. The sequence goes on along the minus strand of NC_141260.1, from coordinate 1,981,193 downwards.
CCCTAACCCTAACCCTAACCCTAACCCTAACCCTAACCCTAACCCTAACCCTAACCCTAACCCTAACCCTAACCCTAACCCTAACCCTAACCCTAACCCTAACCCTAACCCTAACCCTAACCCTAACCCTAACCCTAACCCTAACCCTAACCCTAACCCTAACCCTAACCCTAACCCTAACCCTAACCCTAACCCTAACCCTAACCCTAACCCTAACCCTAACCCTAACCCTAACCCTAACCCTAACCCTAACCCTAACCCTAACCCTAACCCTAACCCTAACCCTAACCCT